>NW_027283229.1:5000-164556 GCF_046629955.1 Centroberyx affinis | reverse complement strand
TATATATATATATATATATATATATATATATATATATATATATATATATATATAATATATTATATATATATATATATATATATATATATATATATATATATGTGTGTGTGTATATATATATATATATGTGTGTGTGTATATATATATATATATATATACTGTATGCTACTATGCCAGAGAAGCTAGTAGGAGAGGAGATTTGACTGTAGTAATGAACACTACATCACCTGGAGAGGCCTAATACTGTTCCTGAAGCGAATCAGCCAAAAAGAAAAAAAAGACTCATAAAAGACTGCATCTCCCAGAGTGCACTAGGAGTAAAGGATCTTCAAGCTCTAAAGACATGGTACTGTAGTCATATGCCTGTGTGGTACAACTCTCATATATCAATATTATCTATATTGTACTGATATTCTATAACAGTCGTACTAAAGAGGTGTGTGTGTGTAACTGACCGAGGTGAAGGGTACAGCAAACACTCAGAGGCAACTGCATTATCGCACAACATGGAGAGTGTGCGCGGGACAAGATGCATTTTATTACCGTTTGGTGTGTGTGTGTGTGAGAGAGCGAGAATGCGACGGTCTGGTACAGGACGCTTTTAGATACGAACAAACTAGTTTTACTGTAATATGAAACTTATGGGCCGTGAGTTTTTTTTCCCCCTCAGTTTACACGGATAAACTTTTTGGCCCATAGATGTGAAACAAGCCATCAACTTGTTTAGCGGGACGGTGGATCATCGATGTCAGAGAACTCAGTGATATAACAGTATCATATCTCAAATGTAGTGCGTTGTTGTTTTACTTTTCATCAAGTGTCGTGTCATCTCAAATCTAAATGTACTGGATCATTATTTTACCTTCGTTGTTGTTATCTCAGTACGTCTTTGAAATAATGAATTCTAATATTTAATACAGTCTTTTTTTATGCATACTAATTGAAATTAAGCTTTTAAGAACGTCTCCTAAGTCACCAGTAATTTGTGCATATTTAGAAAATATACATTTACTGTACATGGAAGTCACTCTACAACACTGTAGCTCCTCCTTCATATCAGAACCAATGTGCTGGTTGTGTGTGTTTGTCTGTCTGAGCGTGTGGAAGGATGTTTCCCTGTAATATTTCCTAAGTCCTACTCTGTGATAACCTAAATGAACACAAAAGACACTATTTATACTGCTAGCTTGCTTGATGATATTCTCTACTATATCTATTTTTCATACAGAAGTGTGTGTGTGTGTTTGTGTGTCTGTGGTTTTTGGAAATCGAAAGCTGGTACTGAACGGAAGTAAGTTGTATATCTGTGAGGATGTCTCTGATTCCGCGTGTAACTTCCCGTTTCAATATGGATATTGCTGATCAGACTGTACTAAACGATCATTCCCCCCCCCCCCCCCCCGCCTTCCCTGTACAGCAGTGAATCCCCTCTCACCAGGCGCCTTCCCTGGTCCTAACTGGAACTGTTTGTAATTTTTCCACCTTGCCAGTTCACTCAGGTTCCTCAGAATACTGTTATTGACACTCTACCATCTTTACATGCTTTTTGTTTTACCGAGACGGCTCAAGCGTCATATTCTGACCGTGGGCTGGACACAGACTGCACCGGCGCACGGAAAAAAAACTGCCATCTGTTTCTGCTCCTCTTCATCCTTGTGTTTCCCTCAGTTCTGATATTTATACATCACAGCCCATTGTAAAAACACTGTATCTGTGTCCCGCACCTCCTCGCCCTCCAGCAGCCAGGGGTCCAGTCTCAGTTTGGGGCGTCACGATTCAGCTGCAATGATACCAGTTATCTTTATGCCTGAACCCGATGGAACCCAAACGGACCTTCTCTCTTTGAGTTCAAAAATATTGTTGAAAAAATACAGTCTCTCATTTGGAAATGATTCTCAAATTCAGGGGCTTGTAAAAAAAAAAAAAAAAAAAGTTTTGGCTGACTTCAGGTTTGGACATATTTGTTTCAGGGTTTGGGTCAGGCTGTGACTGACAAACCAAACACCAACATATTCCACAACAACAGTCTTACACTCCTGTTATTCCTCAAGTAGGAAGTTTTTCATTGAACCATACAGCTTGGCAGATATAGCTGTGATTTTTGCTATCTGCAAATGTCTTAATGTTGAGTTTATTTGCATGTGGAGGGGGCAAGGTTGTTGTTTTTTTTAAGAATTTTGTTTTTATATACATATAATTAAGCTATTTATAGCATACACAATGATACATGTTGAACATAGCTTAGTGCATTGATGTTGCACTTGCACAAATCACACAGTAATGCATAAGGTAAATGGTAATATTGTATGACTAGGTTTGTTTTTTAGATGTTAAATATTTTGATAATTTATTTTTGAACACATTGGCCACTTTTGCAAACTTTTAACAAAATAGTGAAGACGAGAGGGTACTGTTTTTATTTGTGTATGCTGTTTGATTTCTGATCTCTGTACAAAGCTGATTTGTATGATTCCGCATCGTTTTTCTATTTCTGGCCTCATGTTTCCTCTTTTCTTTGCGTTAGTGCTTTCTGCATGTGGCAGGGGTGCGTAATGCATAGACGATAACTTTTGGTTGAACATTGTTTTACTTGGGGTTGTTGTATCAATGAGTGTACATTTAAAAAGTGTAAATTATGTTTTCATTATTTTATAAGAAAATATATTAAAAAAAAAAAAAAACCTTTCAGAATGGTGGCTTTGTTTTTCCTTAACGAACCTAACAGAAAATTCTCTAGAATACTCAGGTTTTCCTCATGTAAAAAAGTAACTAGGATTCCCAATGATTTTCAGCACTTATGTTTTGTCCTGGCGAGCCTTCAGGACAGCGGTTTGTCTTGAACAGGCACCACTGCCCCATACAGGCTGAAGTCAAGTTTATTCTGCCACCTAACCCGTGATCTTACAGCCAACGAATTGGAAGATGATGAGCTTGCAGGAGGGGAAGATATGCACATTTCATGCTCATCAGGGAGTAAAAGTTTTAGTCAGTCTTTCAAATTCCTTGTCGATGGAGGAGCTATATTTTCTATATCTTGGCATCTCAGTTCTGTGGCTTCAAGGCTGTAGAAATGTTAAATTATTGGCTTACACTAAGGTAGATGAGCTGCATGGCACTGCTGTTGCAGAAAAATTGCAAATTCAATTTTCATGTCTTTCTTACTTGAATTAAAAACGTCTATGGTCTTGTGTTGGGTTTCATGACCCTTGAAATCTGAAAAACTTTGACTTTGCAGACACCTGTTTTTTGGCTGACAATATGTAAATTCTTAAAAATGAGCAACTCTCCCTTTTATTGCCTTATATAATGAGCCTCTAACAAGTTAAAAAGGTATATTTTAATAACTGTAAAATAGTAAGGACAATCTGTTACAGCATTCATTTTTTCATATTATAAAGCAATTTTATTTCTCAACATATATAAAATACACTTTTATGAAGTTAATTTAACTTTGTGTTCCATAGATTAACATAACAGTTAACAAAAAACTAACAGTTAATTTGTTATACAATTAATTCCATACATGCAGAGAAGCAGCTCCACAGAGACAGTGCATCCAAGAATGATACGTGAAAAATGCTTAGGTTTGTGATTTGAAGTCACTTATCAGGCTGTCATCCCAAAGTTTCGTGTTCAACTCCTCATAGCGTGTGCATTTACACAAACATTTTTAACCCAAAAACTCCAGCCTGAGGAAGTTGAGGGAGGGAACGTTTAAGAGCCACACATCAGACACTCGTCCCTGTTCTCCAGGGAACACACCATGGCAGCCGTGTTACGCTCCTTCATCTCTTCCTCTGAGGTCTTGGCTGGCTGCGCCTCCTTCAGCTTCTCCTTGTTCAAGGTGAACTGGATGGGGTTGGCTGCAGGCTTGGTCCGCAGGTAGTACATGCCGGTCTTCAGACCCTGTAGTGAGAGGGAGAAGGGCATTTATAATGTGTCTTTTGGCATTCATAGTTCCTCATCTCCTCCAGAATGGTCCTGCGGCCTTCACTTACCTGCTTCCAACCAAAGAAGTGCATGCTGGTCAGTTTGCCGTAGTTTGGCTCTGCGATGTGGATGTTTAGGGACTGGCTCTGGTCGATGAAGGCCCCGCGGTCTGCAGCCATCTTGAGGACAGTCTTCTGGGAGATTTCCCACACAGTTTTATACAGCTCCTTCAGATCACCTGGGACCTCAGCAATGTCCTGTTGAAGTCAAACAATATGGTTAGAAATGTCTTACTATGAAACATAAAAATCAAAGCCTGAAAAAAGCACTTTTTCAGACATACTATGGCTCAGGAAAAGTATAATGTTATCCATGATGTTTTGCAAATCAAGGCCAAGTCCAGTTGTGATGCGTTGACTGGAGTTCATCTGAAACTGTCAGTTAAGGAAGATTTTTGAAAATGCGATAAGCATAAATTAACCATTAAAACAAAATAATTTTTTAACAATGTCTTCATTAAACATCTTGATCATATATCTCTATAAATAGACACTTTTGAAATCCATTAATATGGGACCTTTAAATCGGAGGGATTAGGTGTGGCTGTTTACCTGAATAGATCCATTCTGAGCGATCAGCTGGTTCTTCATCTCCTCGTTCCACAGCCCCCTCTCTGTCAGGTCTTTCAGCAGGTGAGGATTCACGATCTGGAACTCCCCGGAGAGCACCCTGCGGGTGTAGATGTTGCTGGTGTACGCCTCAACGGACTCGTTGTTGCCCAGGATCTGGGCTGTGGAGGCCGTGGGCATCGGGGCCAGCAGCAGGCTGTTCCTCACACCGTGCTTGGCGATCTTCTCCTTCAGCAGCTTCCAGTCCCACAGGTCCGTGGGAGTTTTCTCCCACATGTCGTACTGAAGGATTCCCTTGCTGACGGGAGAGCCTGGGTAGGTTTCATAGTGGCCGAGCTCAGCGGCCAGCTCACAGCTGGACTCCAGGGCGGCGTAGTAGATGGTCTCAAAAATCTGAATGTTGAGCAGCTGAGCCTCAGGGCTTTCAAAGGGGAAACGCATCAGGATGAAGGCGTCCGCCAAACCTTGGACACCAATTCCGATTGGCCTGTGACGCTTGTTGGACTTATCGGCTTCAGGCACAGGGTAATAGTTAATCTCGATGATCTTGTTAAGGTTCTTGACAATGACTTTGGTTACGTATGCCAGCTTTTTAAAGTCAAAAGTCCTCTCAGAGGTGACATACATGTTGAGAGCGATGGAAGCCAGGTTACACACAGCCACCTCATCTTGGCTGGTGTACTCTACGATTTCTGTGCAGAGATTGCTGCATTTGATGGTGCCTAGATTCTGCTGGTTGCTCTTCCTATTGCAGGCGTCTTTGTAGAGCATGTACGGTGTACCCGTTTCTGTCTGGGACTCAATAATGGCGTACCACACCTGCTGAGCCTTCACCACACGCTTGGCCCTGCCCTCCTTCTCATATTTGGTGTAGAGCTTCTCAAACTCCTCCCCCCAGCACTCATCCAGCCCGGGGCAGTCGTCGGGGCACATCAGAGACCAGTCTTGGTTGCTTTCCACTCTCTTCATGAAGAGGTCAGGGATCCAGAGGGCGTAGAACAGATCTCTGGCTCTCTGCTCCTCCTTCCCCGTGTTCTTCTTCAACTCCAGGAAATCAAACACATCAAAATGCCATGGCTCCAGGTACATGGCAAAGGCCCCGGGTCTCTTGTTGCCACCCTGGTCGACGTAACGTGCCGTGTTGTTGTACACTCTCAGCATCGGGACAAGGCCATTAGAGTTGCCATTGGTGCCAGCAATGTAGCTCCCTGTTGATCTGATGCAGCTGACCGCCACACCGATACCTCCAGCTGATTTGGAGATGAGGGCACACTGCTTCAGTGTGTCGTAAATGCCTTCAATGCTGTCGTCCTTCATGGCCAGCAAAAAGCAACTGGACAGCTGCGGCCTGTTGGTTCCAGCGTTGAACAGTGTAGGTGATGCATGGGTGAACCACTTCTCTGAAAGCAGGTTGTACGTCTCAATGGCTGCATCAATGTCTCTTTTGTGGATCCCAACAGCCACTCTCATAAGCATGTGCTGAGGTCTCTCGGCGATTTTGCCATTGATCTTCAACAGGTAAGACCGCTCAAGCGTCTTAAAGCCAAAGAAGTTATAGGAGAAGTCTCTATCAAAAATGATGGCCGAGTTGAGGCGGTCCTTGTTCTCGAGGACAATGTCGAGTGTCTCCTTGGAGATCATGGGAGAGTGGCGCTTATTTAAGGGGTTCACATAGTTGTACAGATCCTCCATCACGTCGCTGAACACTTTCTTGGTCTCTTTGTGAAGGTTAGAGACAGCAATCCGTGCAGCCAGAATGGCATAGTCAGGATGCTTAGTTGTGAGAGTGGCAGCAATCTCTGCTGCCAGCGTGTCTAGCTCAACAGTGGTGACCCCGCTGTACAATCCCTGGATCACCTTCATCGTAATCTGGGTTGGATCCACAAAGTCAGAATTCAGTCCATAGCAAAGCTTCTGAATGCGAGAGGTGATTTTATCAAACATGACGCGCTCTTGGCGTCCATCTGAAATACAAAAAAAATTCATAGCATTTGTTAAATCACCACACGGCCATCTTGGTAGGAAAATAACAGTGATTGTAAGAAATTAACAAGTGATTAGAATCAAATGACACAGCTGTGTGTGTAGTAAAGCAACATATTGGTGGGAAATGCATGTGACATCATGGGAATACTATAAATAGTTCTGTCAACCCAATCATCATTTTCAAAAAAGTTGCCAGTCGGCATCATTTCATTAACAATACGTGGTTGTGATGAAAACAGAAACAGTCTCAAAAAGCTTTAATGATGATGACAGATCCATGTAATGTAGTTTTAGAGCCAAAACAGGTTAATGTTACTCTTCCTGGTCAACAAAGCCAGGCTAACAGCTAGCACTAAGGCCCTACTGACACAAGAACCAAAAGGTATATTGCCTTTTGGCGCCAACTAACGTTACGACAAAATCTGACCTAACAGGCCACTAAGCATCCCTTTTCTTACTGACTTAGCTTTGAGTCAACAAAAACTCCCTAGACATTGAGTCAGAGACAAGTCAAGACATTTTCAATCATATTTATTTGACGAGCCAGCGGAGTAGCAAGACAAGGTTTCGCTTGCTAACTAAGCTAAAGTTAATCAATCCGATAAACAATTGGAACCTAGCTGTAACGTTAAGATAACATTAGTTAGTTCCCTAATTTCCTGTTGCTATTAGCCAAAACTATCCCACTGGCTAACGCTGGTTCGTTGTTACTCTAGCATGTAAAACTTTCTGTGCAGGTTTCGGTGTTGAACTACACTGTCTGGACGAGGCAGCAGATCAGCCGCTGATATTTCTAGTTAGCTACAGATCCACATTACCAGTTAGCTAGCATTGATGCTAATCTAATATGAGCCTGAATATAGCTTGTGCTTTAACAACAAAAATGAGCCCACCTCGCTTGATCACATGCATGCTGGCCGGGTGTGATGTGACTGGTCTCCTCAGAAAGCAATAACAGCTCGGCAGCTATAGTTTTACCACCGTGTTGAAGTGTCTAAACACTGTCTAAACACTGTTCAGTCGCAAACTACAGGGCGCGAATAACCTAAAAACCCGCTAACGTCGCATTTGTACGGAAGGCGTTACCAATGCACGCAGGGATGGACAGAGTTTTACACCAATCAACAGCGATGTAAAACAGGCCTGGCCGCCATTGACCAATCACAACAGTTTATGTTGCCAGTTTCCTTTTCCGTTCATAGAACCTCCTTGATTTGTCCCCGCGCGAAAATCTGGCGGGATAGGAAAGTAGGTCATGTAATATGCTGCTTTGTTTTGTGGAGTGATATAGCCATAAAACTGCAGTAGTACATTGTAATCTGTAGTGCTACAGTGTACTTACATACTTTATATGAAGCTTTTCGTCACTCCATTTGTTAAGAGGAAAATGTTTTGGATTGACCTCATAACATTGTCTACACACAGACCACAATTTCCCACATCATGTAATAAAATTCACATGCTTTCAATTGTGACAGTTGACAACTATGAACTTCAAATTGACATTTACCTAAGACTGAACCTGGTGTGGTCTATTCTGATAATCCTTTATCAACAGAAACATGACTATGACGAGATGACAATAATAAATACACATAAACTTTGTTCCCAAAACGGGTTCCTGACACCACCAGGGGTACATGAGGAGGTTCAGGGGGTCCCCGGCAAATCAAGGAGTAGATTAACTTCAATTTTATTTAATTAACTCGACGTTAGTACAAGGAGAACATGTAAATTAATATAAATGTCTCCACTCTCCCCACCTACTAATAGCACAGACAGTCATCAAAAATCTCCTCAGATGGAGATTTCCTTAGGACAAAATCTTATCAAAATGGGGGCTGTTGTGTAAAGCGTGTCTTTTTTGACACGGGTCCTTACATGACAAAGTTTGGAAACATCTGCGATAAAGTAAAAAAAAAATGAATAGAAGCCAAGATAGACGCTTAATGGATGCTGTCTCTTTAAAGGTGTCGCTTGGTACGTCATCGTTTTGCTACGAAACCCGGAAGTCATTTGTTGTGTGCAGAGCAGCCGAGCAGCAGCCAAGGCAGCAGCTGGTGGCCGGGACTTACGCCATTTGACCATGGCATCCGACTTTTAACATGTCCAGTAGGCTACTTAGACCCGAAGAGATGTAAAATTTACACATTATAGCGACTGCTGTGCCGCCGATGTTATGGCAAGTTGGCGAGCTTGTTACTGAGCCATTTATTGCAGTATTCCTCCTTTGTAGGCTACTTGTGGTTAAAAGTGAGTTCAACATGACTAGCATTAATGAGCTCATAGCTTTAAGCTTCCTATTTCCATGTAGATTGTATTAAAAAAAATGCTAAGTTAACTTTATCAAGGCAACCTAAAGCCAGTGATGTCACCAGGTAATTGGGCTGCTAGAGTCGCTTTGAAGAATGGGATCTGTTCTTGACCATAAAAGATAGGCTATTAAATCCATAGCATAGACAATTATGTTGAAACAGGAGCAGGGCGTTGCAAATATGGGATATTATAACAAAGGTGGTGCAGAGCAGCCTGATTCCTCTGGTCTGTGACAGTTCAGTCAGAGCGGGCTTACTCTACGGCTTCCTATGTGAATTCCCTCCTACTCTTCATGCCACAAGTTTTGACACGTAGCTGTTTAGGGTGACATTTGTCAGCGGAGAGGAAGAGAGAGAGAGAGACGCCATCGTGCAGGTCCCAGTGTGTGTGTTCACCCAGTCATGTCTAGATCCAGTCGGCGGTACAAGTCTCTACAGACGAGCAACGGCAGCGGCTCGTTTCCCGGCTGTGACCGGGTGCGGATGCCCCGAGCACGGGTCCTGCTGCTCTGTCTCCTCGGTGTTCTGGTGCTGGCCGTGGTGCTGGGAGTCTACCTGTCCAACGACACGAGCAGCGGCCATGTGAACCGCATGCCTGCTGTAGACCTGGCCAAAGACAGGGTAAGGGACATCAGAGACACACCGCAAAATTATAGTCTTGTTAACACAGCAGTACAATTCATTAGAAAGTTTATCTGGCTGCTTTCGAAGGATTAATTTTGTCCCAGAGAGAGACAAAAGCAAGCACTGTGTCTTGGAAATACTATAGCCACAGCCTGGGGTGTTACATTGTCTGGACCTTTATACTAGAAGACCTCACTGTAATCAGAGATAACAAGTTTGTTAGTGATGATAGAGTTGAACCGTGAGTTAGGAATAACAGCGATATATCTCATTTTGAAAACACTGCACTTGTTCTTTTTCTCCACCATTCTTCCCCTACCCAACTACTGCTCTTCCCTTTCTTTTTGATGGACCTGTCAAGTGACCAGCCTAGATCAGTGACACTGTTTATTTAGCAAGTTGAACCTTGCAGGTTGAGTGCTGATCACGTGTGTCCAGCTTGAACAGGGATCCCAGCTCTTGATGTTGTTAATTTGTCCATTCACCCTCATTCTATCCTTCTAATCCTCTATGTTCTTATTCCACTTTACTCCACCTAATTTAGACCACATCCTTTTTATTTCTATTTGTTCCTCCTGCTTCACCCACGTCTTCATCGCTGCTCTTGTGTGCCCCTCCAGTTGTCCCACAAGCCCAGTAAGTGCTCCCCGGCTCAGATTCGTCGCCTGGCCTCCCAGGTGGACGGGACCCGGCTGTGGGCGACTCACCTGAGGCGCATCCTGATAGAGAGGCTGCCCGGGACACAAGGCAGCCTGGCTGTACAGCAGGTATGTGCGCCAGTGAAATTATTGCGTGGGTAAACATTTAAACGTTTATTCAACATTTTAATGGTTTCTTACACATTTTCCTTCCCTCCTCCTTCATCCACTCCTCTCTCCTCTACCTCAGCACATCTCCTCCACGCTGTCTTCGCTGTCCGCTGGCTGGACCGTAGACCTCGACTCCTTCCAGTCTGCGACCCCTCGTGGCCAGGTCACCTTCACCAACATCATTGCCACCCTTGACCCCTTGGCCCCCCGCAAGCTGCTGCTGACCTGCCACTACGACTCCAAGGCCCTGCCGCCGGACCCCCGCGCCCCAGAAAAGGTGTTTCTGGGGGCCAGTGACTCGGCAGTGCCCTGCGCTATGATCCTGGAGCTCGCCACCGCTCTGGACGCCCAGCTCAGATCGCTCAAACAGCAGGTTTGTGTCTGGGTGATTTTGTTGTTATACCTCCTCTATTTTGATTTTAATAATGGATTTAACTCTGATTGTATCGGCAATTAGCATCGGTTATTGGTTTTAAGGCAAGGATGGAAACACAAGATAAGAAGAGCAGTTGGAGGAGATGCTGACACATTCTAGTTTCCTTTCTATTTTTTACTTACCCTCTCCCCTATCCCCTCCCCGTCATCTGCTTCCCTCCTCCTCTCTCTGGAAGTGACAAAGAGCAAAGGGGAGAGGGAAGGCGGGGAGATGCTGACTAGATTAGTTTCTCTCATTTTGTTTCAAATACTCTCATTTCTTCTCCCTGCCTGTATCACTGCAGCGTAGGGTAGAAAGTGCTGACTCCAGCCTCCTGTTGTGAATGCAGCAGTCATCTGTGTATAGCAGTATCTCTCCAGAGGCTGTGATCTATGGTAGCTAGGAATACACACACACACACACACACACACACACACACACACTGCGACAACACTGCAGAGAAAGAAACTGGCCTCAGTTGCTGTTTTTTGGGTAGTGAATACCTTAATTTGATTCGCTTGTACAAACATCTCTCTCTCCCTCTCTTCCCCCCTCTCCCCCTTTTCTCCCTAGAAACCTCCAGTGACTCTTCAGCTAGTGTTTTTTGATGGGGAGGAGTCATTTGAGGAGTGGACCGCCACAGACTCGCTGTACGGCTCCCGTCACCTGGCTGACCGCATGGCACACACCCCCCACCCTCCAGGCTCCAAGCAAACCACCATGCTGCAGGCTGTGGTGAGGAAACTGAACAGAAATAGGCTTACATGTCCCGTTGTGGTCAGATCCTGATCCAGAAACAACAATCCAAATTATGTATGGCTAGGCTGAATTTAGCAGCCTACCTAAATGAGCCTGTTTTAAACTTGGTGAACAATAACAGCAGGTTAGTAGTGTCTTTCTGGGCTTATCCTCCTACTACCATTTAACTATAGAATTTAGTATAGGCCGATTTTTTTTTTAAATCTCGTCACAATCTCTCACTATTTAGTTCCTTGCCTTCCAACCTCAGCTCCTCCAACTGAGTCTTGCAATCTTGTAATTTACCACTAACTGCATCTTTCCCCATTTCTTTTACATCACTGCAACAATACCATGATTGCCATAATTTAATGGAAACTCTGTTTATAGACTCATCAGTCATTTCCAGTCACAATCATGTGCAAGGATGTGTGAGACAGACTGTATATGGAGTTCAGAGATCAATTTTCTCTCTTTTACTTTTCCTCTAGGACCTCTTTGTGCTCTTAGACCTGCTTGGTGGTCCTGACCCTCTGATTGTGAATCACTTTGATAACACGGCTCGCTGGTTCGACCGTCTGATTGCTGCAGGTAAATACTGCCGCAAGGGAGTCAAGCTTTGTCACTAATATTTAAATCTCTCTCTCTGTTATGTGCCCTAACTCTGCCTTCCCTGCTCATTCTCAGAGAAGAGACTCCATCGGCAGGGTCTGTTGATGTCTCACCCCTCAGAGCAGACCTACTTCAGGAAGGACGTGTACCTCGGACCTGTGCAGGACGATCACATCCCCTTCCTTCATAAAGGTAAGAGACACTCACACACACACAGAGAGAGCCACATTACTACCTTGATTTTTGCTGAATATATATACATGTGTATATATAAAAGGTACCAGTGGTCAATTCCAGACACTTTTGGCCAAATCCGACACACAACTCTTTGATTTGAAAGTTAGATTTTAGCTTTTCAAATGTATGATTTCACATCACTTGCCTTTTGTCAGAAAACTCAAAAATCTTTGCTGGCAACTGCATCAAAGAGTGTGTTCTGAATTGGCTAAGGGTATCTGGAATTGGCCACCGGTGCGTTACCTATTCTGTGTATCATCACTTTCTTACTCTCTCTCCCTCGGTCTCACACACAGGTGTCCCTGTGCTACATGTCATCGCTACGCCCTTCCCCCAGTTTTGGCATACGCTGGATGACACAGAGGAGAACATGCACCGACCCACAGTGGAGAACCTCACCAAGATCCTGGCTGTCTTCCTGGCAGAATACCTGGGCTTCTGAACCCAAAACACAAACACTGACACATGTGTTGGTGGTCCAGGCCCATTCAGTCACCTGGGGACCGCTGCTCAGCTGGACCCACTGCTGGAGTGCAGGTGGTGTTCATCACACTGGTGACAAGTGGGGGTTTGGAGAAAATGATCATAACCCAGAGCCTCAGGTTCCAGGTTCATACAGACTGGAGTGGACTGGAACCAAAAACACGAGAGAAGAACCTGGCAAAATGAACTAGACTGATCTAGATCAGTATACTGAAATACCAGATAAACTCTGCCAAAGACTTGCACTACTGGACTCTCTAATCTCCTCGGTTTCATCTGATGGATGAACTTAAGGCCTCTGTCCCAACTTATAGCCATGCATTGTGATGCATACAAATAGTCTTAATTTAAAAGTTAATGCTGGCTGATGAAAACAGCCTCGTTCACGTTACCTTTTACATGATGAACAGCTGGGAAAATCATCTCTGTGAATTCAAAAGCACTCTAATGAATAGTTTTGCTTCATTCTTGTGAAAAATCTCAGCCTTATCCCTTCTTTACCCCATTAATATGATTGTGGAGCACTGTAATGTCATGGATGTGATGGATATGGACTTTGCATTCACTCATGATTTAATGCAATAAGTTCTCTGAGCCAAGATGTGAACATTGTTCATAGAGCAACAAAGCCTGGCAGGTGGAGGAAAGAGTGAATGACTGTGTGTATTCTCTCTTCACCTTCACTTGACTGAGGATCCTCTTGGCCTTACACCCTGCTGTTAGTCATCAGTATGTTTTATGCTGCACATTTTTTGTCAGGTTGATGCTGTTATTAGATACAGCGAGATCCGATGAATGTTCTTTTACACCGTGTATAAGGTGTAGTAAAGGGTCTGCAATAAAGTGGTTTTATTCAGTTTCGATCTGAATCCCCATAGGTGGCCGGTTAAATGATGCAATGATGGAAAAACACACTGAAAAATGCTGTAACTAGACATACTGTAACCTACTATGTACATATGGGAACATCCTAATTGTCTTAAATAACGTCCCCATCTTATTTCCTCTGTCCTCTATTAACAAAGTGAAGACAAACGAATCAGAACGAATGTCTTGGTGTCATATTGTGTGTAATGAGTGACGATGGAAATCCAGCCCACAGGACATCTATGTATGTTACATTCATTCATGGCGCCCACTTTTAATTTTCGTCTTTTACAGTTTATCGATATGTCTTACATGTTTCAGTCATGACCGTGTCTGATAAGAAGCCATGTTTGTTAATAAAATTTATTGACACAGGAAGATACGCTTTACATTCACAGAAGTAGCAGAACTAAACATCTAAAATGTCGGACTAATCAATAAGAAACAACCGGGTAATATAAGCCGCAGATTGGACATTGGATGACTCAGAGGAATCCGGCTGACATGTGGCTTAAGGGTGGCGGTGAGTGAGACAGCGGTGGGAGCGGAGGGCAGCAGTAGAGGGGGTGAGGGCTGCCTGGAGGTGAAAGGTCATGGTCAGAGGAGGGGTAGGCTTCTGCCGGGGTTCCTCCAGAGCCAGGCATCTGGAAACTGACGCCATCAAAAAATGTTTTTATTTAACCAAAAGAGGGTGCTGTTATTCTATGTAAAAACTGAATAAAGGCCTACACACTCTGTTTGTGTGTGTGTGGGTATGACTTAAGTCACTTTCAGGGATACAAACCAGACTTAAGACCAGTTGATTGGGGACAGCGTTTGCAATTGGGGACAAAAGCCATGTCCCCAATTGGTAAAAAGCAGATTTTGGTTCAGTGGTTAAGATTAGGGTAAGAGTTAGGTTTAGGCAAGTAGTGGTTATGGTTGTGGTTAGGGTAAGTCTCCAGGAAATGAATGTAAGTCTATGTAAATACCCCAAAAGTGACATAAGTAAGACTGTGTGTATGTGTGTGCTTCTTGTATGTAATCTTCATTTTGTCTTGTTGTGAATCTATTGTGAATCTATAGGTGAATCTGGAAAGGTTTGCTTCTCTAGTAATTGCCTCACAAACAGTATATACTATACAAATATATTAAATACATACATTTTAGACATTTCAGTTGCTACATTTTTCTGATGTTCATGTGGCATTAACAAGAGAAACAGACCATGCTTTCCATTTTCACCTAGTCGTCAGACTAATCTGAAGCTGAAGAACTAGTACTATGTCATGAAAACCAAGATTGATCCTTTAAATCAGTGGTTCCAAAAGTACGGTCCCTGGATTACGAGGGGTCCCTGAAGGGGTTCCAGGAGGTTTAGTTTAATTCCCTCACCAGAAGTTATCATAGTGATAGTATAAGGATGACTTCTTCATGGTTTCACTCTATTATGGTTTGCATAGGCTACCTGGAAACGAATGGCCACCTGGGAGGTATGACAACGTATTCAAATATCTAAAAACGTATTGTATGCTTTGGCAAATGGTCGGTAGTAATGTAAAGTATGCGTGTAGTGTAGTAGATAGTCTAAAACATGCAATGATAGATAGTCTAAAACAAGCAATGAAACCGGTATGGACCTTTAACGGCAAGGAGTTGTTGCTATGGACGTTGCTATGGTTGCAGTCCAGTTGAGCTATTTTTGCGGAAGTTATCAGTTACTTTAGCTTGTAAGAAAGTTATTTCAAATCAATATTTCGTGTCCAATGATTAACGTAGCGTTACTTGGTGAGTAGCAGTGTATTAAGGATAGTGTAGGGGCGACATGTTGCTCCTTACTGACCCGTTAGTTGCTCGGTCCCTCTGCCGTCGGTTCTTGAACCAGTTGCTGACCTGTATGGCCGTCAGGCCGGTAGCTGCTGCAAGCTCCCGCTTCTCCCGGGTGGAAGGATAAGGTTTATGGTAGTACCAGTCCCGGAGTATAGTCCGTGATTTTTCCTGTTACGAGTTGTAAATCAAGTCATTGTCAGCTACTCAAATACAAGGACGACTTACACGTGAAAATCAGGATAACTCAATTAACACTATCTCCCGTGTAACCAAATGGTGTTGATGCCCTTTCATGTGCTTGTCATCCTTTGGCTCGAAGAAATAAACGTAGTGTGAATATTTCACCAGTTTTTCTGTTGTTTCTAAACTTTTTGGTCAAACTTGGTGTTTAGTTGTGCGGAGCTACAACTGATTAAAACTGACTGTGTTGCTGTAACTGTATTGCTTTCCATCCTCCTTTGTTATCATAATGTGTTCACTGCTAAACAAAATTAATTATGGGTCTTTTTAAAGTCTATACACATTTACCTCAAGTCTCCTTCATCCATGCAGTGCATGGCATAAGGCTAACTCAAGCTTGGGGAGCACAGTCCTGCCTACCTTGAAGCAGTAGCTGGTCTCCTCTCCATCCCAGATGGTGTGTGGTAGTGGGAACTTTCTTCTGACCCTGTATTTCCCCACAGCCCCCAGTGGTCGTCCTCTCTGTCTCTCCGCCTCCGTGTAGTGGGCCTGCAGCCACAGCTGCTGCAGGAGCGGGTGGCTGCGTGGGGAGAAGGGGAAGCCCTCCAGCAGGGTGTAGAGGTCAGAGAACCGGCCCTGGTGGAAGGCCACCGCCGCCTGAGCCTTCAGCACGCTCTCCAACTCCCCAAGGCAGGAGGAAGAGGAGGAGGGAGGAGGAAGAGTGCGCAGGAAACCCGAGAGACGGTCCATGCAGCCACTCTGCAGAAGGACTTCGCACACACAAGCCACCTGCTCTGCTGAGAAGACCATGGCCATGAAGACAGAAAGGTGGCCTGCAAAAGTCAGGAGATGCAAGTTAGACCAAAGTCTATGCTGAGAGATCTTCAGACAGCCTCTCTTACTGTCCTGAGGTAAGTCAGTGCTAGAAAGAGCTGGAGGCTCTGTGGAGCATGTTGGCTAGTCTGTGGATGAATAAGTGTGCATGTGTGTTGTATCATTACTCATCACGTCCCCGTTTCCTTTCCCCTGCCCTGGCAGTATTGAACGTGCAGGTAATCTGAGAGCATGAGGGTTACAAAAACACACCATGTATCCCTCCTTCTCTTGTGCAAACACATGCATGCACACCCTCACACAGTTTGGATTTTGCCATTGTCATTCAGAGAGAAAGCAAGATGGTTGTGCAGTGCAAACACAAAATGCATTTGAATAAAATTTTCTTGCCAAATTAGAAGCAAAAGGCCCTCGACAAATGCTCTGCATTAATTCACAGTAATGAAATGTGATGCATGAGGATACTGAATGCAAAGATAAATGAAATCATACTATACTATACACAGAACTGTTTTGTAAATGTAGTTTATTACAATATCATGAACAGTAATATAAAAAATAGAATGCCTTTGAGTACAAAAATGAGAAAACAAGAACCTTGTATGACAGACAAAAATGATCCCTTTCAAAACTATCAATAAGTCAATCAAAATACATTATCTTTGGTTAAATCTGGAGGCATATATGTGTCAGGTAGGAGGGAGTAAATACATTGTATCCCAGGCTTGACAAACATTTGGGTTATAAATGTGCATAAGCCCACATGGGCTTAAACGTCTACATACTTTGGCAAAAAATGGCTCATATAAACAGACGCAGACTACCATACTTTACATATACAAGCATACTTTCCCTTTCCTCCAACTAATGTGTGGTATGATTGGTATAACTCAGACTATTTGTCTGAGCCATTTCACAATCTACCTAATGGCCATTGGGAGCAAATTAGCATACAAATTTGGCCAGCAACAGGGGGTGACCTATTTCAAAACGTAGCAACGATGACTTATCTACTCTGAAAAGTGGTGATTTCAACACCTGCAGTCTGAGAAACTTTGAAAACAATGTAACCTTCCAAGTGAAAATGAATACCATTTCCTATGCCCATTTCCCACAAGGACTTCTCGTTTTCTTTCAATTAAAACTAGAAACTGATTGATACATGCTTTAAATAGATTAAATGTACAAAAGAGACAAACAACAAACACACTAAAAAAAACCAAAGGCCATTATTGTAACTAGATGTGTGACACTGAAGTGTAGTTTTGTGTACCATAATAGGCCAAAGATCTGACTGCTACCTGTGTTATGACAGTGGAACGCTCATAAGATGGCGAGCACTTTAGATTTAAACTGAAGGAGCTATTGCACCAAGTCACACTGGAGTCCATCAGGAAATCCTGTCCCACCATTTACCATTTACCATTTCAACTAGTCTTTCAAGTGGGAAGCACCACAGTGGAAATTTCAGAATGGAATCTAAGCCCAACCACTGTCATAACAACACAGCAGAGCAGCGTAAACATGGTGTGAATGAAATGTGCAAAATATACAAAAAAAAGGAGATGGAGCAATGACCATGCAACCTGGGCCGTCACATTACCTTTCATTAGAGATCAAACAGAAAAACAAATGTGGGTAATCATGAAATTCATATGGAGTAGAGGCGGAAATTTGGTTGGGCATATAGCAATTGTGAGATGCTATAAAAAGTCCAAACATATTTTAAAAGCATTAATCCTAACAAACTTCAAAATAAGGCACTTAAAGTTGTAAAAGAAATTGAAAACACACTGTGAGATTGTGGATGCATTCAACAACAAATATCCCTCAGTGGGATCACAGCAAAGGTTTTAGTGTAACGCACTGTCATGCTTCATTTAAAAGCTCAGTGTATAAAAAGCTTTTCATCTCCCAAGTTCACTGGCTTTTGAACTCAGCCACTGTGCCACGTAGTGTGTCCTATAGAAAACTTTACATGCATTGCATAGAGTACGAACCGTTTCATCTCCTATGTTACACTTTTACTTGCAGAGGATAGAATTCTAACTTGGGTTCTACACAAAGTAACTTAAAATCATTTACTGATGACTGTCAGTTAGGGTGCATGTTTCAACCCAGACTTCAGTAACTTGCAGTAATAAAATACTGGTGAAGAAACTGTTAATCAAATGGTTTCACACAAAAACTCTCAACCAGCTTTTCTATATGTCTCACAGTTCCTCATGTGAAGAATATAGTCGGAGTGTTTGTAGAATTATATTTCATTCAGGCTGTGAAGACGCGAAAGAGAACCGAACTCTTGAACCACTGAGTTCTGGACAGTCATACGATACTCCGCTATCCTGAATTTGTCTAAATTTGTGGCTTTCCCAGACAGTCTGGTGAAATGTAGTGGGCCCACTGCTCTGCTACTGCCAACCAAAACCCCAGACATCCACTTCTGAGTACAACAAATCTTACTGCCTGAACTTGGACGGCAGTACACAAAACTGCAGGGAGAATAGGCCAAGTCACCACGCCTTGCATAATATAGTATCGTTTTTTTTACACCTGCAGCTGAGGCCAAGTGGACTAATCCATGTTGGTTCTTCTGACTGGATCTGGTAACACAGGCAAGGCACAAAGTTTATGAGAGACTGACAAAGGCACATAAGGAGTTAAGTGAAAACCTTTGCACTGAAACCCAAAAATCCTCAGGCAAACCTCAGAGGGATATTGTCCAGGTCAATCAATATGGTGTTCAATCAGCAGGTGAATATCCCATACAATTACCCTGCCCGTCCATGTGAAAAAACTGGAGAGGATTTATCTCAACGGACGACTAAGTGCCAGCTAAGACCGTGATGGTATCAGATCATACTGAGAGAGCACCACTGTCATACATGTCAGAACCTGTCCATATCTTCATGCAAGTCAATAAGAGAGACATTTAGGTCTTATAGGATAGACCAATTAAAAAAAAGACAATCTCTCAGATTGCTAAAAACAAAGACCATAGCCTGTAACGTATGTCTCATTGTTTTCGTTTTCAGAAAAGTGGTGTTGCAGGCCAGCAAGGGAAACCGTCTACAAGCCCAGCTCATCATCCACAGGAACAGACTGGAGCTGAGTAAGAATCTTGGTGTCCCCGTCCATCTCCTCTGGATTCCCTAGTGGTGACCGAGCCTCCACATCCTGCTCTGGAGAAGGGCTGCCCAGAAGCAGGGACTCTCCTCCAGGTAGGCCTAACAAAGCTGGGTCTTCAGGTAGGTCCCCCTTCCCACGGACGTCAAACAGAGTCAGACTAGCCGACGTGGAGAGGGGTACAGGGCTCCAGGCGGGCTGGGACAGTTGAGTGTTGGGTGTCACTCCGCTGCACATGGGACTGAGGGAGAGCATGCTCTCTGGAGTGAGGGTGTTTGGTGGTGTGGGGGTGACCGAATGGTCCAGGATATGGGGGGAGTGAACGGTAGGCGTTTGGCTGGTTGCAACCCCAGTCTCTGGAGCACAGTATAGTGGGGATGAGTTGATGAAACTGAGAGGAGACGATGTAAGGGTGCTGGGAGTCGAGCCTGATGTGGGTGTCAGCTGGGAGGCTACAGGAGGGGTGAGAATGTGGCCCGCTCCATTGGCGGAGATGGGAGAAGCCTCAGGAACTGGTTTGAGGAGGCTAGTGAGCTGGATGCCTGCTGGGATGGTCAGAATCAGCTTGCCTTGCTGGACACTCAGGTAGGGGCTTCCACCTAGGACGAGGTTACCTACAGCAGAGGAAAATGATACATTTAAAGTTATTTAGGCTGTGTTAAGTTAAAACTTCAAAACTTTACCAATCCATACTGTGGCATCTGGATGAAAATCTCACACATTTCCATGAAGATGTCATTAAATAAACATTCATACATAACCCTAGTACATTTACAAATGGCTATATGAAGTCAAAATACCTGGAGATGTAGAGGGGAGTTGAATAACTCCAGAGTTGAGGAGCTGCACTCCAGGGGTGACGCTGGTGGGGGGACCCACACTCTGAATGGGCCTCAGCTGGTTTATCCTAAAAGGGCCCTGTGTGACCCCGCCAGCTCCAGGAGCCGAGGTCAGGATCTGTAAGGGCACTCCAGCAGAGGGGATGGAGAGAGAAGGAGCGGCGGGGACCACTTGGGGGAAAGAGAGAGTGGAAGAAGCCTGGATGGACGAGACTGGGACCAGCTGCGGTACGGAGAGGGGAACTAACTGTGCTGGAGCTGTGTCTTTGGACTGGGGGACTGGGACCACCTGTGTCGTGGAAGAGATGGGAATAGCTTGTGGGCCTTGTGCGGTCTGGATTTGGCTGATAGTCGGGGTGGTGGTTGTGGTTTGGTCCCCCAGTTGAAGTGTCAGTCCCTGGGGGAGCTGGCCACTGGTGAGCTGAGAGACAGAGACTATGGTGGTAGCACCTTCAGCTAGATTTGTGGATCCATTCTGCTGCTGCTGTTGTTGAGGGAGCCGCTGCGCCAGTCTGTTGCCTGTGTTCATAGTCTGGGGGCTCTGGAAGTGAGGAAGGGTGGCCTGGGGTAGCGGAGAAGTGAGGGGGGATACAGGAACTAACTGAGGGCACTGGGAGACCTGGGCTCCAGAAGAGTGCTGGACCAGCTGGGACACTGGTATACCCTGGATGGAGGGCACGACCTGGGGCAGAGAGAAGACCTGAGGAGTGGAGGTGCTGGAGGACACCACGTGGCAGGCGGAGCTAGGGGGGGTTAACTGGGAGCCAGCAGTGGCAAACACAACATACTCCCCTTGCTGGCTGGAGAGAGAAACGACAGAACTGGAGATCACTGCGCCGGTAGAGGAGATGGAGGCTGGGAGGATGAGAGGCTCCTGGGGTTGGGCATTTTGTGTTAAGACTAGCGAAGGGAGAGAGGTTGGGGAGGACAGAGTTGATGAAGAAGGGGATAAAGGCGAGGATGAGGGAGATACTGTCTGACCACTGCCCTCTGATTTGATTACCATTCCCTCTGGGACATTGATGAAATCCAGAGCAGGGCTCGTCCCATTGCCACTGTCTGCCTTGGTTTCCAGAGGAAGAGAGATGTTTGATGAGGGGTTTGAGACGGGTGCGTTGGTAGTGCTCAGAACCACTGTTGGGAGACTGCTTGTCTTGGCCTCCATGGCCGAAACCCCTTGCTCTGCTACAGATATCGCTTGCTGTGGCTGCTGCTGCAGACTGATACTGGGTTTGGTTATTACCTGGGCCCCATTGAGGATCAAAGGAGAGCTGGCTGCAACAGGACTCAGTGTGACTGTCTGGCAATCGCTCAGGCTTATCCCATTGATTATGACCCCAGCACCGGTACTGGAGATCAGGGAACTTCCATTGAGTAATAATGGTTGGGAGGCTGTGAGGAAGCCACTGGACCCATTGAGGATGAGCTGGCCTGTGCTGCAGGGGACTCCAGAGAGAGAGATGATGGGAGTCGTGGAGCCAGAAAGTTCCTCGGGCTTGTCAGGGGTATCATCCATGTTGCTCGCCTCATCCTCTGTGCTGTGGTTGCCATCAGACTCACTGAAATGGAAGAAAAGAAAAACGGGTCAAAGGAAAGGAAAATATGTGTGTGTTTGGAGGGTTTTAGTACCAAGCGTTACTCATCTCTCTGATTGGCAACGTAGGGCATTAGACTAAATCCTTTTGTGATTACTCACCTTCAACACAGTTATCCTCTAATCCGTTCCCTCTTTAATATAAACTATTCTAAGCTTTTACATGGTTTGAGCTCAGGACAGAAGGTGATGGTGTACTTTTATTGTTGCTCTACCTTTACCTTGTATACCTTAAAGGTATACAAGGCAAATGTTTTGAGCTCACCACTGCCCAGATACAGCAAGACCCCACATAGGATTGGGGATAATCAGGTAGCGCCGCATTCCTTAGATTTCTATTCAAGGGTTACATTTTAGTCACAAGTCTGAATGCACAGTGATTCATGTTTTGATTAGATATGTTGTGATTTTTATTAATTTTAGGGCAGTAAACAACTGAATACTTTTAAGAGTGTAAATGCTCACCCTCTGTTACAGTTACTGCTGTTTTTCTTTTTAGCTGTATTAGCTAGTATAAGTCACTATGTTGGTTGATTGGTCCCAAAAATTAAAAACACAGCTATAACGGCTGCATGAGTCTAACTGCTGCATCACTTTGAGTTTAGCTCAGTTGGTAAAGCATAGGTTTGCCACGCCAGAGATCCTGGGTTTTAATCCCGAGTGAGTCACTTTTCACTTTTCGCAGTTCATCACAAATTATGTGCTTGTTTTTTTCTTAGGGAAAAGACGAACATTGTGGTACCTGTTTGTCTCGCACCTAGAGTTAACAGTAAGCTTAAAAATCCTGCTGTAGATTCAGAACAGCTTTCTCCAGCTTCCAGTTAATTGCTTTTTGTTGTGCAAAATGATGTCAAAATGCCTTTATTGTGATTTCTGTATGAGATCTGCTCAAAGCACACCATTCTTCCAAAATGCAAGTAATCCTAGAAATGTGTGTACAGTGAGTTGAGCAAATGAAAATCATTCCATCATCATGTATTCACATTTGTTTCAATGAGGATAAATTACCTTAGTGCTTAATGTCTTACATTACACCTTGTTTTCACTTTAGGCTCTAAAAGGTGATTTTCAAGTTTTCTCTGTGAATTTGTACTAAGATTCTTACAAATATGCATATCATGTCAGTATTGGCCGATATGGGTCTGAAAATATCGGATATCAGTATTGACCTCAAAAAAACATATCGGTGCATCTCTACTATTGCTCTGTTGGGTCAGCTACCCAGACCCTTAAAAGCTCAAAGCTATCTCAGAGCAGATAGAAGACAAACATGGATAAGATTCCTAGGAACCTTCTATTATAAAGATAGTATCTTTACCATAACATTGGGGATTGGCTGTCTCACTGCCAGACCACCACAAGCCCTGAAGTCTGATAAGATAAATCTGCTGTATTCTCTCTTATCTCGCCACACATGTTCCTCTCTCTGCATGGCAAAATTTACATACTTTGTGATTTCAGTCAGTGTAAAAGTGAAGATTGTAATTGTTTTTAATAAAGAACAATTAATTTGATGTATTCCCTTTTCCCCCACCAGTTTAAGCTTAACTTTAACCTCAGCCACCGCGGCTCTGCAGGGCCTGGGACGCAGTGCAGGATTTCAGGAAACTTGAGCCGTAGTGGGCGCCTGGATCTCACATTTCACAACAAAGCAACATGCTCTTGGTCCCAGACCTGCTCTCTAGGACCTGTGTGGCTTCATCACTGTCAACAGTTACTTCCACAGTCCGTCTATTTACTTGCCGCTATATTTTGTTGTTTTAAGGTGTTTACACCCTCCTTTTTTCCTTTTTTCTTTTTTTACGTTGCGTGACAAGTAGGCCTGTGGAGCTTTGTTTACCATTCAGCTTTCAGTGATCAGTTGAAGTGATCAGTCAAGTTAGAAAACATCATCACTCTGTAAACAGATGTGAGCCGAGCATAGAGTGTTTTACGTTTTACAAATAAATAAACAAATACATTCAACTTCAGGGCAATTGTTGTCTGAATATGGATTCACCCACATCTCTGAATTTTAATCAAATCTAATGTAGTTACCATGACTTAAATCAACTGATTGGTGTTGTGTGGTTAGACGTTTTTGCCTTGCCTTTTGCTGTGTGTCCCGGACGGGGTTCGGTCCCTCTGCCTGCGGTTCTTGAACCAGTTGCTGACCTGAGTGAGGGACAGTCCGGTCACTTTGGCCAGGTTCTTCTTCTCGTCCGGAGTAGGGTACCTGTTGCTCTTGTAGCACTCTTTCAGGGCGTTGCGAGACTTCTCCTTGAAGCAGTACACCGTCTCCTCTCCGTCCCAGATGGTTTTGGGCAGGGGGAACTTCTTCCTCAGCCGGTATTTGTCCACGGCGCCCAGGCTGCGGCCCCGGGACCTCTCCGCCTCCTTGTAGCGAGCTTGCAGGTAGAGGTCCTGCAGGAACCCATGGTTAGACGGGTGGAAGTCGTGGCTCTCCAGGATGGCGTACAGCTCCTTGAACTCCTCCCGGTGGAAAGCCACTAATGCCTGGGCCTTCAGCAGGGTCTCGTTGCCACGTAGCAGCTCGGCCGAATGAGGTATGGTGGATAGAAATCTCCACAGGCGATCCACATTGCCCGCCTGCAGAAGGGCCTCGCAAAGACATGATACTTGGTCAGTGGAAAAACTTAGAGCCGACTTTTGGAAAGTTTGGAGCAGTTGTTCCGAAACTTGGTCCGGATCCGTCTCTTCTTTCAGCTCCGCTGTCGTGGGCTTCTCCGGGCTATTCTCAGATTGTTCTGCAGACTCCAAAGACAAGGAAGCCATTTTTACTTTAACTTTTTTTCTTCCAGTTCCTCCTCCCTCCCTCCCTCTGCAGCGCTCTCTCTCTCTCTCTCTCCCATTCTCCGACCGTCGACGAAACCATGAATGTTTGCTGCAACTACCAGCGGTCACGCCCCTTTCCCTGCATGAAAAATCACCACAATGTTCCTATAGGGACTTATTGTGTATCTGTGGCATTAAACAGTGAGTTTATAGTGACTTTGACGTACTTAGAATCTCCCACTGTATGACCGTATTATCCCTATAATATCCCTAGGGATTTATAGATTGATATTTGTGATATATGTAGGTCTATATCCTCCTAAAATGTATTATAGCAGTTGGGTGCAACTTGTCCCATTCAAATGCATGGCCAAATGAAATTTCACAGCGTAAATTTCACAAAAATATGTCTTTGACACATTTCTCTGGACTCTTTATTGCAACTAAAGCAGTGTATAGTGTATTTACTCTAGTCAAAATACAGGCAACATTTAAGTTAACAAGGCATATTCTGCAATAGGTTATACTAAAAACACGGTTCTGGTGGCTTTGTTATCTGCAATGTTACTGCATAATGATATTTAGCAACTCAACCCCTTAGGGCAGGTTACGCACAGTAAATTCCAGTAAATGCAGTTTGATTGTTTTTTTTTTTCTGTTCTGGTCTCTTGCAGGATGACTGTCCCCGTCCACAGAGGTCCAGTGGTCAATGAATAGTGTGCTAAACATGAATATGATGGGGAGTATATGGCATGTCACATCATCACCCAGAGCTCAAACCAAATCTGCACTGGACACTTATGGAAAAATGCTTGAGAGTTTCCACCACTAGTGATGGAGTTTTCCAAATTCTCATGGAAGAAAAGCGTCACATCCTTTCGTTACCTTAACATTAATATTCCTAAAATATGCCCATAGGGATTTGCACATGAGTTTCTGATACTCTATAGTGAGTTTATAGTGACCATATTCTACTTTTTCATATTTTATAACATTATATAACACTGTTAAGGGATGTTATATATAATAGGCCTATCCTTCCATATGGTTTGGATTCGTCTTTGTTTTAGATTCCTGGAAAAATTTGACAATTTGCAAAAAGCATTAGTCAACATTTGTAATATGTGATTATGGTGACTTGGGCAAGGCAGTGTGTCGATGTTTGTTCAGATGGGACCTTTGAGTTCTCCAACTGGATCCCACAGTTCGGTGTATCTGATGTGGTTTCTCCATGCAAACACCCTCACTACAAATACACACAATTAGGCCTGTACACACAAGGGTAATATTTGACTTGCAGCAGATATGCTTATTAAAAGAGGGAAATCAGGCTTAGGGGCTTTATCCATGCAACACTGGGGCGTCAGTTCAATAAACCCTAAGGCAAAGTCTCTGAATATCAAAACTTCAAAACACGCTTATATCGACTACATAACAAGATTGATCAGTCAGTCAGTGTGAGAAACAAAGTCTGTGTGTCAGATGAATACAAACTGGGTATGCTCTTTAGGATAACCAACTGAGACAGGGCTACAGTAAACGTGCATACACCTGGGCGTGACGTGCAGGTGAGGTGTGAAGAGGAGACCTGCATCTCCACTATACAACCACAGGAATGTAAACCTCTCAGCCCCCTCCGTCCCCGTCCTGTCTGGCATCTGGCAGTCTTTGATCTTCTCCTCTCTGCCCATACATGCTCTGTTATTATCCAGCAGTGCTTAGGGCATAGTTTTCTGAAGGGAATGTCCGTTGCTGTGAAATTAATTTGAAGAGCGCGCCCTTATGTGTTCCTGGCAGGTAGATCAGTTTACAATTTATGAAATTTACAATCAAACTACTTCATTACAAAATAACCCGTTTTCATCAGTAACAACAATGGGACGGTCTGTAGGTCTAATAAATTATATTTGCATTTACAGATGCCAGACCAAACAGATCGTAACAAAAATAGAAAATAGAGCTATGTTTAATCATTTTGGATATCCATAACACATTCTGTGGATTGGTCAATTGGGGGGGGAAATGGGACGTGCGTCTAACACTAGATTCGGACCCAAGCAAGGTCTGCTTGTTCTGCACGATATAATTATAATGAGCCTTTAAGTCTACTGGGATTCTCACAGTGTTATTTATGGCTGGGGCGGCCTTACAGGCTGTACTATATTTTACTGTCAAGTCACTCAGGGCAAAATATACTGTTCATAAACCTAAATAGTCTAAACCATACATCGTTCACTTCCGAACTACAAAGAAGATATCACTATTCATAATGTTTGTAATTCTTGTCGAATCTCAGCCGTATAAATCCTCTGATCGTTAACAGTCATTAAAAGTACAGAAACTTTGTTGGTCTTCATGATATGGAGTGTAGCGCCACTGCGTGGTTACCACAGGTTACGTCCACACTCTTTTTCTACAAACAATTTTATCCAATTTGATGATTGGTTGTTGATCGTGTCAGTCTACGGTATGTAGGCGTACCAAAGAGGCTTTTCGCGGTGTATCGTAATATCATTGGCCGAGCGTATTGCCTCGCGACACGATTGGCGTATTTTGGTTGGTGGGCGGGTAGAAAGTTCCAGAACTGGGCGTAGCAGGAATTGATGTCGTTGGTTTTTTTTAGCTTGAGCATAACAGCTACAGAGCGAGGCAACTGGTTCCATCTTTTCATTGCGATTTAATACTTATTGTTTGACCAGCGGCCTAACGTTAGCTGCTAATACGGATACGGACTGGTAGGTTTTCCACAAAGTTATTTATTATCATCGAAGAAAAACATACATATATGTAAGTAACTATGGCAACGTTGCTAACTAACTGTTAGCTGAGGGTTCTCAATGTATCCAACGTGACTCTGGTGCTGCTAGCCGCCCAAGCTGTTTGCTAACACTTAGCTAATCTAAGCTAGCTACCTAAATTAAGATAAGATACAAATGAAAGTGTATTGATCCCCGTGGGGAATTGGACTATTGCAGCAAAGGATAATAGAATATAAACAAGAATATAGTACTAAATGAACATAAACATACGCAACCTCGAATTCCAACACTAGAACATGTCTAGTAGAAATGTATGGAAGAAAGTATGAAAAGTTAACGTTAGGATTCAAACTAAACCTTTCTCTTGTCTTTTGCTACCTACACTGCATAATTTGTGCGCTCTTTTTAGTGTTTCCCTATTAGCTGTCTCCATACACATTGAATAATGGACGGTGGAGTGACAGTTATCACCAATCCCATTGTGAATGTACGCCTGACCAGCACCCTCAGCTCGTTCGAGGTGCAGCGCAGATTCGACAGAGGTATCAGCATAGCAGAGTTCAAGGTAAGTCTCAGGAGTTTCCTCCACTTTGCCCTTTGTACACTGTCACAAGAATGCACAATTTGGCTTTATGGTGGGATCCTGTCAGACCAGGCTCACACAATGTAAGACAATTTTCCCTTTTGTTCTGTTTTGTTTTTATGGTAGCAAAAGTTGGAGATGCTTGTGGGCACGTCTGCCTCCTGCATGGACCTTGAGCTGTTCAGCACCAGTGACAAGTTCCTGCAGAAACTTGATGAGAATGAAGCCCTGCTGGGTTCCTATCCCGTGGATGATGACTGCAGAATACACGTATGTAGCTGTTCAGTGATAGACACACTCTCAAATACACCCAGATGCTGGCAGGTTCAGCAGTACACTAAATAACACGTGATGGTAAAAGTTCTCTGTTCAAGTTAACAAAGGAAAAGCACATCTTAAATAATCTCTTTGACAGTATTAGCTACAGGGTGATATAGCATTTTATTTGGAGCTTTATCTTTTTAGCACACCATAGTCCATCAAGTCTCAATAAAGTGTCATATGATAACATTTATAGATGTTTGCATTAACATACTTTTTTTTCTACAAGCATGACTAGCAAATCCTACCCGGTAATAAAGGCTTTAACAGCAACCACTGGCTTGACTTTAAAAAAAAAAAAACCAAGCTTCCAGTGCTTGGTTCAAATGTTAGGTATCAATATTTACGCTCGCTATGTTCAGGTAAACTGATGTACAACGTCATGGCACTGCAGATCCTCCTGTGAGTGACATACCTGGCAAACGATAAAACTTAATACTCAAGTTGAGCGCATTCTGATTGGAGCTCATTAATTAGCTCAGTCTCAGGTTTCGAGACCGTCACGAGCTCAAGCTCGCTTGGCTGCCAGACAGAACCCTTGCGGCAGCATGACAGACACTTTTGAGTAAGGCAGGAGAAAAGAGAGTTGCAGTAATTTAAGTAGGAGGAAATAAATGCATGAATGACTTTCTCTTAATCCGCTGAGGATAGTAACGGTTCATTTTTTAAACTGTTCTCAGCCACAGAAAGCACTACTGCTTTTGAGTTGTATGTCAAAAGTTAAATTGGAGTCAAAGAACACCCCTAGGTTCTTAGCTGCAGCTTTCATGTAGGAAGCTAAAATACCCAGTCTGCTGCAGATAATATTCTGACAGGAGGACCGAAAAGAACAATTTCAGATTCATTGTTGGAGGAAGTTCACAGACCTCCAACTCTTAATATTTTAAAGGCACTGCAGACTGTCGAGACAGGTGAGGTCGCTGGGCTTCAAGGGGAGGTTTAGCTGTGTGTCGTCTGTATTGCAATGAAAAGACATATAGGCTACTTGCAAGATACTTGCATCCATGTCACAGGATAAGATTTACTTCAAGGACTGAACCATTTAAGAATATCCTTCAAGTTAAAAGCCTATGGAGCAGCATTTAGCTGCATATCTTAGCAAAATATTTACTACCGCAGCTCAACATTGACAAAGGACTTTTAATCATCAACTTCTGCTATGGGATTCTCATGAGCTTCAGAGACACTTAACAGGTCTGATTTGTCTCATCCTGAATCTGATTTGTTTCCACAGGTTATTGACATAAGTGGAGCTCAGAAAGGGGAGTTCACTGACCTGTCTAAAGTGGAGAAGTTTGAAATCTCAGACGATGCGTATGAAAAGAGAACAGGTACAGTCTGGCATGCTTAGTTATTTCTCACAAACTCTCTCAAACTAGTACATCTCACAGCATAATCTATTTAAAATAAAAAAGTGCAATCTTAATCTTATTTATTTGTGTGTTTTCGATATACTTGAAGAAATATTATTTACATTATTTGCTCTTGTTATTCAAGAGCAAATGCAACATTGCAGCAGCAAAGGATAAGCTACTGATGGCTATACTATAAATAGAATTATTGAAGATTAAAAATACAACCTCATCATTCTAATACTGAGTTCTCAATAAGTTTTGAAGTATCCTGCTAAAATGAGGAAAGTAGCCAGTGGGGAAGGGGGGCATTCTGTAGGCCATGTGCTACCTGTAGTCTATGAAGCAAGAGTGTAAGTACAAACCAACCTGCTTCCTTTCAGGAAGTGTAAGGTCATTCATGAAGAAACAACGTATTGGTCGCTTCAATGAGGAGGAAGTGGCCAAGAAAGAAGCTGAGCTTGCTGCTCGAGAGGCTGAGGAGAAGACTGCTGCTGATGCCATTGCTGTTGGCAACCGCTGCCAAGTGCAAGTCTCTGGGCAACCCACTAAGCTTGGCACAGTTATGTATGTCGGTAAGTGTGGCTAAAGCTTAGCTGACATTGCTTCAGGACATTGGTGTTAAGTAGCCTGGGTGTAGCTAGGTGTAAAGCCTGTGCTGGTGAGGATTTTCTTTCCAATAGAGCAGCCTTTGTTGTGTTTAGGAGAAACTCCCTTTTAGTGCTCATGAATTACAACAAAGGCTGCTCTATTTGCATGGCGATTCATAAGAATATATGAATCGCCATGCAAATTCGAAGAGTGCGGAAAACTGCGATTCATAGGGGCTGGATACCAGGCTAGGTGTAAAGCCTGTGCTGGTGAGGATTTTCTTTCCAACAGAGCAGCCTTTGTTGTAATTCATGAGCACTAAAAGGGAGTTTCTCCTAAACACAAGACAGAATGAAACAAAATTTTTCTTTTGTAGGGGAAGCAATTTGTGTCTGTATTATTTGCGGTTTGTAGCATTGTCAGTCTATCATATTTGTTTACCAAGCTTTGTCCAAATACATTTTATCATGTTTGTGTACCACCATATTCACAGTTCAGTTATGGATTTTGTTGTGTTACACCAAAGTGCTGTATGGTCCTGTGGAGGTCAAGTTATGTGTGGTAACTCAATGCCACCTGGTGGACAACAGCAAATTTGAATCCGTTGCAGAATGCTTGATGCTTGTATGGGGGTGTTACAAACTGTGTCGTCTGTGGTCTGTTTGGATTCATCAAGAAGAGAACAGGAGCAGCTATACCATAGACATTGTTCTTATGCTAGCAGTCACAGCTATACAGCACCCAAAATATTGAAAAAATGACTCCTAATGCCTATTATACGACGTCTGAATCCTAATACTCCAGTTTTCAGTAAATTAACTTTATTCAATGATATAAAATATGACTTCCCTTCCAAAAAATCTTTCTTGTTTTGTTGTTTGCTCTAGTACATTATAATTATAAATTCAACTTTTATTATAAAAAGGTGAAAAAAGGTATTGTTTGCAATCGCTTAACCAAGATGAATAGACATACAATTTCCTATTCCTTCCTTCCTTTGGAAGAAATAACTGTGTTTTTGCTGTAACTGCCCCTTTCAGTTGTTTACATGGACTGTGAGATACTCAGGGTCATAATTGTTTGCTGGGGTGGGGGGGTTACAGTAAACGGCAAAAGGAATTAGGTACCCGGTGTAAACAACACTGTTCTCACCTTTATTGCAGGTACAGCAGATTTCAAGCCAGGCTACTGGGTGGGCATAAAGTATGACGAGCCCATGGGAAAGCACGACGGAAGGTAGGAGCACTGTCCTTTCCTGTAGCTGTGCACACCTTCCATAATCTTATTAGATCGGTCTTGATCTTGCCAATTGACCCTGCCTCTTTTGTTTTCTCTCCACAGTGTTAAAGGGAAGCGATACTTTGAATGCGAGAACAAATACGGTGGATTTGTGAAGCCCCTGAGTGTGATCGTGGGAGACTTCCCCGAGGAGGATTTTGGTCTGGATGAGATGTAAGACGAGGATGTCACCGCATCAGATGGGGTAGAGGGTTTTTCTGCCTTTAAATTTCAGCAAAGATCTCCGTCGTCGTCCATTTACCATCCAGAGATGACAGGAGGTTGCTGTTTTTGCAACTAATATAATTGTTTTGTTTTGTGCTAGTCAGGAAGGCATGAGCTTGATTCCAAAGAGCTTTGTCGGAAGGTATTTTAGCCTTAAGAGTTCTCTCAGTAACACCAGATCAAGTAGACTGTGAGGTGGTGTGGTGTGTCTTTTGAAGTGATGGATTTGAGAATAATATAGGATGATCATCAAAGAGGAGCTCAGACCAACAAGGTTTGGACAAAGAGGAGTTTTTAAAATATCTTTGTTGCATGTAAACCCAGCATAATGAAGGTTTTGAAGTGGTCCTTAACTCCGAGCACTTCTGTTCAGTTTCATTCACTTGCTCTTTAATAGTACTTGGTGCTCCCAACTCGTCTCAAGATGGGAGTCATTTCTTCTGTCTAATCTAACATTCTGTTTTGACAGTTTGGATACCAGCTGCGTCTCTCTGTTTTGTTGAGCTGTTATCAATCTGTACAAAGGTGATTGTATATAATTGTTTATAGTTAGCTAGACCTACATAGTTGTTGTTTTCTTTTCTTTTTTTTTAAAAGACTGTAAATTGATTAGACAGTAGCCCAAGGATGTGTTTGGTTTGGAAAACTGTCTGTTGAAGGGAAAATCCCCCCCTAAAACATTTTAACACGGTTAAAAAAAAAAAAAAAAACTTTTGTCGATGTACTTGGCATTCCTGGGTCCATTTTGTTGTTTTGTGTATTTTTCTTATTGTGAAGAGGTGGCCAAACATAGACGACGTGATGTCAACATCAAGATATTTCTAGCGTAATGGAGTTTATTTGGATAAATTCTCAACAATCTAAAACATCAATGGTAGTCGTCAGGTTTGGTGGAAATGTAGAAAATAGACTGAAGTAGGCGAGGCAGGTTGAGGGAAATTGGATGCAGGTAAAATGGTAAATAACAACACTTCAAAACAGAATAACTCATGGAATGCATTGAACATCACAGATTGACAGTGTAAGCGTATCGGAGGTTGGATTTTTCCTTTCAACAACTTTAAATATTCCAGCTTTCACTTTGATGTGTTTGTATGTAGTATGTAAATCAGAGTTGTTTCTGATCTCCCATTCTTTCTGATAATATAGTGGATATAAGATACAATTACCCTGATTATTCTGTGCCTGAACGCCTCAAACTTTTCAGTTGATTTAATTTTTGTTGGCGATACAATCCCCTGCACTTTATTCAAATGTCAGTGACGTGTCTGTGGAAAGAGATTTCCGCCAGCAGAGACTGTATTTGAATTACATTAATTAATGAATTACATAAATTTGAATTTGTCATGCTAATATTGCATTTTTTTGAATTAATGAATTCAAAATTATAATTTGTAATCGAATTCAACAGCTTGAAATTGAAGGTGATCATTATTGAATTTAAATTTTAACTTCTTTCAAATTCAGGGTTAGGGTCTTTCAATTCAAATTCAGTTTTCTCAATTCAGATTGAGCTCTTAGACACACATCTGGGGACTTAGCAAACAAGATTCAAGATTTAATCCACCAGTGTCTGAGGTTGTACTGGTACTACTACTACAAGTTTACACTAACTAGTTGAATTTTTTTTCTTTGTCTCATTTCTACTTACACTTTAACTAGCTACACAAGAACATAAACTATGTCGGAGAGCTTATGTCTGGAATTAGTCACAGTGGCCAGTGAAAACTAGTCGGTACGCCCTCCAACATTGTTGGATTGAATGTTTGCTCATTTGCTTTTCTTAAGTCTCCAGATGTGTGTCTCCTAGAGCTCAGTCTGAATTGAGAAAACTGAATCTGAAATTATACTAATGACATGACAAATCCAAATTTAAGCAATTCAAAAACAATCTGTGCTGGTACTAATCTCTTTCCGTACATATCCCCTTGCTTGTTGTAAACTACAGTTTTGTATTGAAGTGCTTGGTTTGAGTTAAGGCATAGGTAGCTAGGTCATCCAGTGGGGATGTTATTTTCTGAAACATACATATTTATAATGTTTCCCTGTTATATCATAAGTATGAACTGAACACTGCAATGTTTTCCCCCAAAGAGATCCATGCTATACCTTGATAGGTATGCTTTTGACCACATACTACATGGTACTGTACCATGATCTAAATATTGTCCTCCTACCCTTGGTAGCAGGCTGACTATGAAGTAAAAGTAATATTTGAAAATCACAAGGCACAACAAAAGCTGTTGTACTGCCACATTGTGTGTTAACTCCTCCAGTAACTCCATGGTACAGTTGATCATCAATAACCTTTAATGCCAGTGTTCAGCTACTTGAGTCACTCCCCAGTCAACTGTCTCTGCCTTGGTTATACTTGACACAACACTCAGCTTTTGACAATATACTTTTCAAACGGATGACATGTCTTACTTGCGCTTCGTTGTAAAATGTAAAAAAAAATGTAATGTTGTCCTTTTTTCTTTTTAAATTTCGAAGGTGCTGGTGTTTTTTATGTGCCAAAGGGTAATGATATCTTATGCATAATAAAAAATGACAGTACAGTAGTAAATCAGGTGGAGTTAATTTGTCTGAGAATGTAACATAACGTGGATCACATGACGGTGAAGGCACATTATGCTGCTGCAAGGTAGTGAATGGAGAACTGCAAGCGCAAGAATCATTATCTTGAAGGACAAAAAACATCCTTCTCCTTACTTTGCTAAAAGATTCAAGACGGAGTCATTCATGAGTGTGTTATGACCAGTTTGAACATCTGAGTAATAAATACTACACTACCTGGACATGTTTTCATTCATAGGTAGGCAATGCAAAAATATACATGAACAAATTGATATACTATATATTGATATATATTGATTGACAGAATATAACTTGCACTTTTAACATACAGAATTCATCACAACAATTTGGTGTCAATGGCTTTGGAATTTATACAATGATTCATTTCTAATGTTTCTAATTGGAGGACATACTAGGAAGTTTGGCTTTTGACTAGAACATTTGCTGATATTAATATGAAATTTAACTAAGATTAAGGGAAGGTTGATAATGTACATTTTGTTTACAGTTATTTTTTGTAACACCAGATAATACAGGTTCAATTTACAGTTACCAACAGTTATACATTTTAAAATTTAAGAAGTTACATGCCCAATCCCAAGATATTTGAATCGACCATTTTTTTCATCAGCTTTGAGAAGCACAGAATATAATCAACGTTACAATTCACAAGGTGTGTTATAACTGTGTAGACTAGGCTGCTCCAGACATTACAACATAGGCCTGATATGAAATACATCCATGCTCAAGGCCAGTTCACTAGTGCTCCCTTGTACACGTACGTCATAGTGACGCTGTAGTTGAGCTCTCGCGAGGACGGGCGTGATTTCCTAGCCAGCAGTGTGCGCGACAGAGACAAGGAAGATGGCGACGCAGGAGAGCGAAGCAACTCAAGCCACCGTGAGCAACGGCGAGGTAAAAATGAATGACACTGTATAACTGTTTCCAATTTTCACGCCTAATCGACGGAGACCGTATTGTTTGTTACGGGGCCAATTGTGGCACCACTAACAGTTAAACGTGTTACCGTTCATTACACGAGCCCCAGTGACGTTGTCAGTGCCGGTTGGTTTTAAAACGACCCCCTCCTACTGTTCACGATGTGTCGAGAAAATCCTGTCTGTGTAACGTTAGCTAGCCAGCAGCTGTATGTAGGCTACTCTGCAGTTATTGACGGTAATATCTGATTTAGTGACAGACAGCTTTATAATGGTGACAAGCTAGTTCACTTCTAGGCTGTTGCTGTTCGTTAGCTAACTGCTGCAGTGTAACTGTCAGTCAAGCTATCACAAGGCCTAAACCTAAAACAGCGCAGCTTGATTTGTCTAACCAGGCCAGTAATTTCAAGCAACATACAGAGTTGTTACCCACTGTCATATTTTACTTCCTGCCTTTGGTTTACAATCAACTAGGGAAAAGTGTTAGTTAATATTTCGTTATCCCCCTTGAAGGGTACCAGCCGGTTTAATTGGCAGCTCATCTTGTTGAAAGTGACAGTTCATGTCAAGCAGGTCTAGCAATCTCCTAATTATTTGCAAGCCACCTCTAGAAATCAGCATTTTGTTTGTATGTTAATTGTGTTAGTAGTGATGGCTGGAGGGAATTTTGGTTTTGGTTCCCCAAGCATCGTTTTTGGTTCTAGTACAGGTTGTACATAGTGATTCTGTTCTTTCTTTAAATACAATTACTATATCAGGATAAATGTAGTGTTAATGTTATTAGGTGTGTGTGTGTGTGTGTGTGTGTGTTTGTGTGTGTTGGGGTGGGGGTGGGGGGTATTATTTTCCATTTTCTCTATCAATCGGGGCCCTTTTTTGCCCTGGGGGTCCACTGCTGGCGAATTAATCCAGAGGAAATGCTGTGACGTTAATCTAGAGGAAACACTGTGTGGCTAATGGCCAGCTACACAATAGTTGTCTGCTTTCCTTTTTATGTTCTCCGTTCCCCTTTAGTATTTCTTTGTTGAGCACAGGCGTAACAATATTGGGCCCCAGGAACCACACACACGATTGAACGGCTTCTTGAACTTACTTGCATTACATGACCTGTTCATTGTGAGTGTGAAGGAAGTTAACAAACCAGCGTCAGTATTGTGCACAGATTTGATTTTCTTTGATGGATAATTGACATCCATTCCACAGCCATGCTTTTATATGAACTGCTATAATTTCTCTCAGTTGAGCCGCTTGGTTCCATGTATATTAGATACTGTCACTCAGCCTCCACCTGTGAAAGATTGACACATCAGGGCTTTCTGCCCTCTTGCTGCCACACACTCACACACACACCCTGAGGATGCATTGTGTGAAGCATTTACTGTGTAACCCGAATAGGGGGTTAATTGTTAATCCTATCTTAGAGAGTGTAAATTGTAAATTATTACCTTGTACTCGAGCAGATAACCTATTTCTAATGTTAAACATATTGGTGACCTGTCTGGCAATGGTTTTTGCGTTGATCCCTCCAGGAGACAGAGAGCCATGTCTCTGATAATAGAATTTCTTCTATTAGGACATGGCAGCATGGATGAAAAATCCTATTATGTGCCACTTTATGGCCTTGAAATATACGGTTTATGGAGGTGTTGGGCCAGTATCTTATCCCAAACCTTCAGATTTCACTGTTCACTATATGAATTTACTCACCTCAAGGCCTATTTGTCACCCTAATAAAAGCTGACGTTTTTTCAGACCTCAACGCTGTCTGTCTCTAGAGGCAAACCATTGGTCTCCCTTGTGTTGGTGACAAGGGGGCAGATTGGATGTTTAGATAGTGAATGAGTCTCATGACTTGGCATGTGCTTGTCCATTGTGTCACTTGGAGAGAATGTGGCCCTGCTGGGGGGGGGGAGTCATAGATGTGCTAAGGCCTGGAAGAGCAAATTAAAGAGCAAATAAATGAGACGTTACAGATTGGAAATGTTTTGATATGTAAAAGCAAATTTGCATCTTGACTCTCCTGTGAGTTTTCTTATCTTATTTAAACTATGCCCCATTTAAACTAATTATTTAAACTATGCCCCAAAATACAAAGGCTTTATTAGGCCAATTGATCATGCTGTTAGATATACTAAATGCCTATCCGTATCTATTTTGTCGCATTGATTATTTTAGGCAGTATAGTCTCCTTAAAAATGAAATTGGTCTCGATCAACCAAGTGACCCAAAACTGCCACCTCATGCTCTTTGTCATCTCTGCACAGCCGTTTATGCCCACATTTAATCCATCTAGGTGTTCACTCTGTCTGGACTGGAGATTGATGGTGATTCGGCCCCCTATAGATGTGACACATAATGTCACTTTACTGCTTTTAGATTTCACTGAGGTATAGTGGTCAAATCCTATTGGATCTAGACTACTAATGTGGCAAAATGTTGAACTGCCAGTGAAGCTGTTCTTGTTCCATGCCATGTTTCATTAAATTTTGCCAGTGCTACAAAAGTTCTTAGCATTGCGACTGGCTGTGTTGAACTGGTGTGTGTGTGTTTTTGTAGGTAAGCAGCAATGGAACTGCTGCGACAACAGATGGCCAAGCTGTGCAGACGGCTGGAAACGCACAGGACCCGCAGCAGCAGCAGCAGCAGCAGCAGCAAGCACCTAATGCATGGCAGGTCATTAAAGGAGTCCTGTTCAGGTGGGGGTTTCTCTTTGTCTTTCTCTTGACATGTGGCGCAACATATTTCATATACAAACATGCTTGTACTTGCTATAAGAACCTTTTACACTTTGCAGAACCAAATAAACAATTTATGTTGAAGGATATGCTAGTGTTTCACCAAAAGTGTACCTCAGTAGTTATGGCTGCTATGCTGTTACTATGCTCACACGAAGCCTAGTTTGGAACAGTTGTAGTAGGTAAACAAAATGTAAATTTAATATTCTAATTTAATTCTCAAAACTAGTGTGCTAATAATATTGCATCTAGCCATGCTTCCTTGACATTCATTTAGTTGTGATCCCCTCCTACTAGGGCTGGGTGTTGTTTGAAAATGTTCAGAAACGGTAACTTGAATTTGATACTTTTTTTTGATAAGTATCTTGGATAAAAGCTTATTATGTAATAATAATAGCAGTTAATAATAGCAGTAGCCTACGTTTTACTATCATATAGTTTTTTGCCATTAGTTTTCCCAACTAAAAGAAATATAATTTGAACTAAGTGTGAAATTTTTATGTATTTATTTTTTTCCCTCATTTTATACTTTGTTCAAAATGCATTTTTACAATATCAAAGAAAATCACACTTTGGTTTAATCAAAACGGTTAGTTTCAAGACATTATAACTGTTTAAACTATTTAATAGCATAAATGTTAAATATTTAGAGCTATGTCAACAATACTTCACATTTAGAACTATTTCAAGAATATCAAGTACTAGCAAAGTTTCCAATGGTAAATGCAAAGTTTCTTTGCAATTATGCAAAATGCAGTTTAATATTCGAAGCAATTTTTGTTGCCATTATTTTCTTGTAGTCAAATACGGTACAGCTGTATTGCCTCAGGTTAACTTTGTGCTCTACATTGTGCTTCATTTAGAGGTGTTGGCAGACATGGCAGTTATTCTCTTGTCACAAATATTAAGCCGCGCGCTGTCGCTGTCACTTTTAGTAAAATGTAGCCAGACCTCGGGCCGTTAATGCTAAACTGTGTACGTGTTTCGAGCAAACAGAGATGAAGGTGTAGTGACACCTGGACAACGTTTTTCCAGCCTGTGGCAAGTAGTTTCCTAGCAAGCCAATCAGCAGCCCTTTTAGTAAAAGGAGATGTATAGTGATTGGATAAAAGACAATGTAAGATTAACCATTAAAGTACCGAACTTTGGCACAGAATGTTTTAACATATTTCGGTAGTCATTAGTCGGTACCCAGCAGCTGGAAAATTCCCCTCACAGCTAGAGGAATGTAAATGCATTCCTCATCCCATCCCAAAAAATAATAAAACAATAATACAACAAAATTGTCTATATATCCTGATATAAATATCCAAAAAGAGCTATTCTTAAACTGCAACACCTAATGAAACCGATCCTGGAATGGACGCAGGAACAAACCTGGGTCACATTTATAAAAAATAAATGAATACAAAAAACATCTTCAGGAAAGAATGTTGTATTTGCAACTTCCAAACTCAGAAGTAGGAGCTTGTGAAAAGCACTTGAAGAGATCATAATGAGTCCAGTATTCTGTCATTTTATTTTCTTAATCAATTTCTAGTTCATTGCATGAGTGTATTGACCTGCTGATTTATGAAATACAAACTAATTCACTATGCAGTAACGTAGCCCTATTTCAGAGGTCAGACTGGACAGTATGGTGATCACTAATGTAACATTAAAATTTACATTTGGCCCTGTTACGGACCTTGCTTCCCTATTAATTTAACTATTGCAAACCACACCGAAGTTTGGATAGCAATTGGATACACAACAAATGCATCAATGGTTGATTTAAGATGTGGGAAAATGCTGTCAGGTTTCAGACTGAATCTTTTCATAGACCCATAGAGTCTTTTGCTGTTACAGTTTGACAAGAAAATCCAGCTGTATATTGAACAATTAATGAAGAATAACACTACAGTTCTAAAACAACACATTTCAGTTAACATAGCTTTTGAACCAACTGAAAACACGGATGCTCAATGCTTCAACATGTATTTTGTGGCCATGGTTGTCTCAGGAGAGGCAGCAAAATGAGAATTGTTTTGACTAATATGGGTTTAGTATTAGATAGTTAAGGCCGCATTAATTGGTGCCAAGAGAGATACAGTTGCTTGGCTTGGTGCCATTACAGGTTTGAGAGGTTGAATGAGGGAGAATGTTGCAATGTTGCAGCATACTCTGATAAGTCGGAAGTAAGTTGTTGACATGATGGGTGTTTTGGACAGCTTCATCTGGTACTGTACAGAATCACAGACCTATAAATCAAGTTAACAATAAGATGTACAACATAAAGAATCCTGTTTCCTTGCTCAAAAATTTAAAGTGATGTTTTTTTTCAAGTGCTACAAAAGAAATTATGTAGAAAAAGCATATCCATATGTTTTGCAAATTTCTGTCATAATTGTGATAACAGACAATTGCATTATGTTAATTTGTGCAGCTCTACCTAAGTTTAGCACAAAAAAAGCAAAAATATGAACAGTGAACAAAACCAGCCGAACAACAAACACACTTAAACAGGTTAGGAGTTAGATTGATGAAACTGAAAGAATGTGTCTGTTTTTGATATTCCTGTGAATGTTTCCCAATATTTTCTTAACATGGCAGAGTGCTCTGCATTCCCCTTTCCTCTAAAGTTTGTCTCCTTGACCTGTCGCTGATTTATGGTAGAAGGGAGACACCACTCACAGAGCCTGAATGTAGCCTAACTGGAGCTACTACAGCTTTATCAGATTAGTTGCTGTTGGTTTCACCCAACCATTGCACCTCTTCAGATCTCAAGAGATAAGAACACAACTAAATGCTTTTATCTCACTTTTTGGTCATTTACATAAAAATTTGAATATTAACCCAAATAATCACCTGTCTGTTTGTCCTCTTCCCCTTATCTACTGTTTTCTTTCTTTGTTTGCCCATTCCTCCTTTCCTCCTACTCCGTTTGTTCCCATTTCTCCAGAATCTTTATAATCTGGGCGATCAGCAGCTGGTTTCGTAGAGGGCCGTCCACTCCTGACCCCAACACCCCAGCAGGGGCACCAAGGGTACCCAGCAGGAACCTCTTCCCCAAGGACACCCTCATGGTACTAAAGCCTGTTGTCTCAATACATAGACCAGTCTCCTCTTTTAATCATTACCAGTGCCATATCTGCATGGTTTTAATTACACCCTTTATTAATTGAATTGAAGCTGATAATTCTTGAACATCCCTACATACAGTGAGCCCCATAAGTATTTGGACAGCAACACAATGTCTCGCTGTCTCTCTCTCTGCTCTGCTGTCCCCTGAGCCTGTAATATCATAAACACCTCTATTTTCTCACTGCGCCTCTAGGACCTGTACGTGTACATCTCCCAGGACGAGGTGTTCTCCGACTTCAACAACACAGAGGCCCTGTTCTGGTTCCACAGGGACCTGGTCTATGGAGACTGGGGCACGGGGGAGAACGGGGATGGCTGCTATGAGCACTACAAGGATATGGACATCCCGGAGGTGGGGCGGGGAAAGATGTAGGAGGGAGGGAGGGGAGGTGCAACTTGAGAGATGCAGCAGGAGTAAAAAGAGAGGGAGCTGGCGATACGAGGGAGATGTGAGAGTAGTTGGATGGTGAGAAGGAGTAGGAGTCAATTTGGTATAATGGGGTAGGATGTGGTGAAGGAGCTGGAAAGACAAGTTAGTGATGAGCTTGATGAAGAGATTTTGGATGCAGAGGTGTATTTATCTGAAACTCTAATACCTCTTCCCGTCTGGTGTGTACTTGCAGAAGGTGCAGCAGAATGGCTCCCTGTACATACATGTGTACTTCACTAAAAGTGGATTCCACCCAGACCCTAAACGCAAGGGCCAGTATCGCAGGCTGGCAACAGTTCATTCAACGCGAAGTAAGTACATGCCCACGAGACATCATGGATTGTAAATGTACAGCCAAGTATACGATGTAATAATTTATATTCAAGTGTTAACCTTTACCTATGCGTTACTTGTTAACTCTTTCAGTGCTGAATAAATTCAAGCGCAGAAAGTTTCTGAAGACCAAGAATCTGCTGACAGGAGAGACGGAAGCAGATCCTGAGATGATCAAGGTTGGCTGTTTTGTACAGGGTGTATAATAAAGATACATGGCCGTAATGTAGATAACTTCATGGTAGTGTTTTGAAGTATCTCCCAGTGTAGTTTAGATTTGTAATGTGCCAATATTGAGAAGTGGTGCAACACTTTGATTTCTGTAATTGATGACTGTTGTAGTCAAGCAGAATCACCTCCTTGACTCTTAACTTTTGAAATGGACACAGTTGGTGCCGACTTGGTTGTTGCAGAGCAGAGGACTTTCCATCATCCACAAACCTTTTTATGATATCAAACATCTATAATGAATATTATACAACAGGTAGTTCCGACCAAGCAATCTGATTGGTCAACTAGACATTTAGAACGTGCTCAAATCAGCATGACAGCACACCTAGCCGTGCTCATCACTAAATATTACTCCGCCATATTGTCATACAATATATTTAAATATAACGCTACGCTAACTCTGTTCAGCCATGATGTTACCAGACGCTCTGGTATCCTCCATCAGCTGTGCCGGTGAGTCGGTGACACGGCGCTACTAGCTTAAAAATACATGTGAAGTTCGCGGACATAGTAGCTAAATCTGTCCATGGAGTTTTGTGTTTATATGTGTGGTATTTATTCAGTTTGGGAAATCCCGTGATCTCTAGAAAGCATTAGCTCAAGTTGGCTGGCTGACTCAACAGGGACTAGAAATCGTCTCTGTTGCTAGGTCGTTACTAAGGCTCCGCCTACTTGCTGGAGTAGTAAACTAGGTTCCATTACATAGGAGTCTACTGACGTGACTGATTGTTTTCCAGTTATTAGTCAGACCCCATGTATTTCCAGGGAAACGGAGATAACACTAGCAAAACGTTTTTTATTTTGAGAGCGAGGGTGTGCTTTACCGTCATTTCAGTGATGCTTACGGACCTCGGCGCAAGCGCTTCGGTCCTGACCGCATCACTGTCGTGCCAATAATGACGGTAACGCACACCCTCTCGTGTAATATTGCTTAAGTATCGTCTCTGCTGGAAAATTTCCCCACAGTGAGAAAAAATCCAACGGAACGAAAATTCATCATCTGCTTATTGCTTATCTTTCCCAAAAAAATGGCAATTACAGTTGTCCATATGTCATGACATGAAATTCCAAACTTTCTTCAACTGCAACACCTACTGGAACTAATCCTGGGTCCTGGGAACCCAAAATTATCCTCACCCCTGTCTACTGGAAACACTAGTAATGAGCTATGGATCTGCATTATAATAAAAAAAAAAAATGATGCTGTCGAGGCATCCTCTCTACTGCATTTCGAACTCTGCCTCATGTTTAGGAGTCAACGAGTTGATTCTTTTGGGTTTGACTCTCCATCACCACTTGCAGGCACAGCAGCTGTTACATCAGCTGTGACATCAGTCAGTTACATCTGACTTACCTGGAGTCTTATCTCAAATCTGAAGCATAGTTTTCCTCAAAGGTTGTTGCAGTTCTCTGCTCCCAAGCCTAATCCAATGTCTCTGCACGCAGCGGGCGGAGAGCCACGGTCCAGTGGAGATCATCTCTCACTGGCACCCCAACCTCACCATCAACATGGTAGACGACCACACGGCCTGGGTCAAGGGCTCAGTTCCCCCTCCACTAGACCAACGTATGTTCTTTCTTCTTCCTCATTAGTGGGCTATGCTGTATAAATGATTTATAAAGGGTTTTAGCTGTATCGTCTGTTTGCTGTCATGTTTTTTTATATTATTTCATAAGTGAGTGAATTTGTGACTAGTTTCATTTATCTGCGTCAAGCCACATTCTAACTTTGAATGTACTGCCTTCCTGTTTCCACATCTCTACCCCCTCCACCACTAGATGTTAAGTTTGATGCGGTGAGCGGCGACTACTACCCCATCGTGTACTTCAACGACTACTGGAACCTTCAGAAGGACTACTACCCCATCAACGAGACCCTGCAGGCCCTGCCGCTGCGCCTCTCCTACTGCCCGCTGTCCCTGTGGCGCTGGCAGCTGTATGCCGCCCAGAACGCTCGCTCGCCTTGGAATTTCCTACCTGACGACACCTACGAGCAGTCAGACGAAGACCAGGACTCTGTCAAGGTGAGAGGTCAGGGGTCACAGAAGTGGGAAATGGAGAATAAGAAACAGAATTTTTGTAGATGTGGGGAGATGGGAGTAATTTTGGGTCAAGGTTTGCTCCTGGGTCCGTTCCAGGATCAGTTGAAGTAATAATGGCTCTTATTTGAATATTTATATCATGACAGTTTTCCAGCTGTGGGGCGATCACTGCAGCTAAATGGAATGTGTAGACTAAAATAAAATCTTGAATACAATTTGAGATTCATGGTGTTGCCTCTGTGACTGTAGCTGAAGAACCTTCTCTCTTTCTGAAGGTGGCCCTTCTGGAAACCAACCCCTACCTCTTGGGACTGACCATCGTTGTCTCCATTGTGCACAGTATCTTCGAGTTTCTTGCCTTCAAGAATGGTAAGGTCATAAAAGTTGGTCTATATTCAGGACTTTTTTCCGATACAAGTTGATTCCACGCCCTCGCCTACACCCCGCCTTCTTCTCTCCCTCAGATATCCAGTTCTGGAACAGCCGGCAGTCTCTGGAAGGCCTGTCTGTGCGCTCCATCATCTTCGGGGTGTTCCAGTCCCTGGTGGTGCTGCTGTACATATTGGACAACGAGACCAACTTTGTGGTGCAGGTCAGCGTCTTCATCGGCCTTCTCATCGACTTCTGGAAGATCACCAAGGTCATGGACGTCAGAGTAAGTCACCGCAACGCAAGGCTCTGAACTGTCTGAACTTGATTTAATAATTTTTGTATATTCAAACCTTGTCCTGTTGTATTTGTACATCACATTTTGCTTTTGTGCATCCTATTATGCTTTTAACACTACACCCCAGTAACCTCTAATTTCTCTCTTTCCCCAGTTGGACAGAGAGAACAAAATTCTGGGGATATTTCCACGATTGGTATTCACAGACAAGTCCACATATGTTGAGTCCTCAACCAAAGTCTACGACGATGTAAGTCCAACCAATACTTTCAAAAATGCACTTTGCAGGATTTTACGTTTTTAAATGATCTCTAAGGATATCTTGAAACCTCCTTGGTGAAAGGTCTGGCATCATAGGACACAAAAAAGAAAAAACAGCCAGATGATTAGCAAGATCATCTCTAGTTGGGTAGCTACAATAGTTGAGATTTGTTTAGGCATCTTTTCTCAGAGTTGACTTGGCCTTCTAAACCTTTACAAATTACAGCAAGTGCCAGCCCTGCTTAAGTGTCCTTGAAAAAAAACAACCTTAAAAGGAAGAGGGACAAGCAAAAAAACACATTTCTCCTTTGAGCGATGAATAGAATATCACAAGAATGTCTTTAAAAAGCAGCCCTATTATGTAATTTATTTCTATCAATTTCTTTTTGTAATTTCTAACAAAGTGGTCAATAATAATTTGTTTTCTCTCCTCTCTCCTGTCCTGTGTCCAGATGGCCTTCAAGTACCTGTCGTGGTTGCTCTACCCTCTGTTTGGCTGCTATGCGGTCTACAGTTTATTGTATGTAGAGCACAAAGGCTGGTACTCATGGGTACTCAGTATGCTCTATGGCTTCTTGTTAACCTTCGGTAAGTCAATGTGAAGAAAAGTGTTTATGGACTCTGCTACTTATCATTTTATTTTAATATGTATTTTTTTGTTTGTTTGTGTGCAGTTATTTTTTATTATTTTATTAAAATAACAAAAGACACCCATAATGAGAAAAAACAGAAACAGAAGAAAGGAAAAACTCAAAATAGCCCCTCCCTCTACCTGCGAACTGATCCAGAAAGCTATAACAAGCACATAAGTATAGTATCTTAAAACAGCATCAGTATTTGTCACTGAGAAGTAGTGAAAAAAGTACATTTAAAAAAAAAAAAAAAAAGTTAATATGAATAAAAATAGATGTGACTCATTAAGTATTTTACAATTGTCTGTCGAAGCCCACATCACATCTATACAAGCAGACAACTGTTTACATGGATAATAATCTTTCTAGATGCACCGGCACACACTCACACTTTCTGCTGTCTTTGTTAAGATAATAACTTCCCTGTTATGCAGTTCAACACCTTCTCTTGTGTGATCAATTGTTAACCCTCTCCCTGGAACCGTCTATTTTATTGGTTTTTTTCTCCCGTCTCTATTGACACATTCTGTCCAAATAGAGTCTGTTCCTGTGTATGCAGATCTATTGTTATAGGCCGTTGTAAAGCCTGATCAATAATATGCTCTATCAATAATATGCTCTATATTAATTACTCTGAGTACACACAAGGCTAATGTTTTCATGCTTGCGTCATGGTTACGTATCCAATTCCCAGAAGCCTCTGCTGATCCGCTGTTCATAAATAGACATCAGAGAGACACATTCAGTCGTGACACCTGTTGTCTAATTTACTGCCTCTGATGGGAAATTGTTTATTTTACCTGATTGGTGCCTTCCTTTATTATCTGTCTTTATTGGTTTAGGTTTCATAACAATGACGCCGCAGCTATTCATCAACTACAAAATGAAGTCAGTGGCCCACCTCCCGTGGAGGATGCTCACCTACAAGGCTCTCAATACCTTTATTGATGACCTGTTTGCCTTCGTCATCAAGATGCCCATGATGTACAGGATAGGATGCCTCAGAGATGGTATGTCTTCCTCATCCGGTTCTCGATATTTCATGACATTTTCTTTGTGTGTCACTAACAGCTTGAAAGCGGTCAGTATTCATCCCTGAATTTGCCCTTTGTCATAGAATCGGGGAAGTTAATTAACCACCTAAAACAACCATTGTTTCCCCTAGCTGTCACTTCCTTTGACAACAGTCAAGAGGAGTTTGGGGTTTGTTTTTTGTTTGTGTTTTTATTTATTATTTATTTTGGTTTTGTTAAGCTACATGATGATGATCTCAGATGGGCAGTGTTTTGCTGGAGTTGGTTTCAAATATAGTTGAACTGTAAATGGCTCAGCGTGTGTGTATATAGCACATCTTAGGTAGCAACTGAAGTAGTTAGATGATTTATCCAGAAAGGTCCGCTATTTGTTTGTTTCTGTGTAAAGGCAAAGTTTGTCTGAAGGCTTTGTTCCACGAAAAGTCTCTCTTGCCCTTCTCGCTGTGTTTTACCACACTGACACAAGAGGAAACGAGGAAGTCGGTGTCCTTCAGGGCCACATGTTGACTTCCTATAACCACAGAGCGACCATGTTTCCATCAGCATAGTGTGTCTGTGGCGCTCTACCTGCTATGTGGAGCACACTAACTCCACCTAGTGTTAATTTTCTAGATCTTAACCATTTTCCTAATGCCATTTGCTATTACCCATTTATTATGAGTTGCTGTTTTAATGTAATTGGATGCAGAGAGTCATAATGTCAGCCACATGTTACAATATTCAGCCAACTTTGACTACCAAAATGTTGTCACTAAATACACATTAAATGTTTTGACAGCCTGTTGACCCGTGTTGTGTCACGGCTTTGAAAATACAAATACAGTTAGCCTGGATATACTACATTGACCAAATCTGTAGGCCTACTTCTCAACCTTTATTATGAACTGTTTATCATCCATCTCACCATGCAAAATGTGTTTACAGCTGAAGAAAGTCGATAAAGGCATGATGACAACTCAAGAATTTAAAATCCAGTGTCAGTGCATTGTTGGCACATATTAGAGTAGTACCTGTCAACTGTTTTTTAATGACACTTAAATTGAGCTAAAAAATTATATGGCTTGGCCATTGTGTGGGTTGAATCTAATTTATTTTGTATTATGCTAATCACATAATCAGAAATCAAATAAAGAAGTATATTTTTTGTTATTAGGACTACCACTTAAAAAACAAACAAAAGGATTTGGATTGACCCACATTTCTTCATTTTTATAGATTGACATCAGCTAAAGGCTACTTCAGGGGTTTTAAATTCATTCTCACCCAGGGACACAGGCTCCTGCCATAAGTTTAAAAAAAGTTGTAATTGCTTTTTTCCCCTTACCAATCAGTTGTTAATGTCAGACTGGGGCGGTGAACTTCACACAGTCTGTAATTTTCCACCACCTCATCACTGAGAATAGACAGTTGCCCTATCAGCCCTAAATTTGTTCCTCAGGTATACCGGTGTGGAAAAACCACTCTAATGGAGATGTGTGGTTGCAAAAGGCAAATGGCATTTTATTCCCTCTTAGGTCATCTGTGGAAACTCTGTTTGACAACCTAGTTTTTTCATAGGTTGTCAATGTCGCTATCTCAGTGTGCCAGCCCCCGAAGTAAAGTGTCTCCAGGCTCTGTTTTTTAATTTTTCCTGGTCACAAAATAGAATGAATGTGAGTGTCTGCAGTTGGGCAATTGGGATCTACGTGTGCGAGTCTTGACAATTGACACTCTGGGGAGGCTGCCGGTGGATTCACCACAACACAGTCACCAGGGTTAATAGACAATAGACTTCAGAGGGAGAATTCAGTGAGTTGCTGATGCTGGATGGCAATGTCTTGACACACAATGGCTACAGTGCAGCTTGGTCAAAAGAAATCATATAGAATTCTTCACATGATTAGCAAGACATCAGTTGTTTTGCTGATATCAGAGGTGGGAACTCAAGTCACATGACTCGTTTCAGACTCAAGTCACAATTTTAATTGCTTGAGATTTGACTTGATGTATGAGGAGGATACTTGACTTGACTTGGGACTTGACTTTGACTTGTACTTTGGTGACTTGAAAGGTTTCTAAAGTCTTGACTAAAGATCTTGAGTTTGTGTGAATGACTTAGATTGAACGTTATGAGATTTGTTCCACCAGACTAAATTTAAATTCTGTCTGTTCTGAATTTCTATGGAATGATTGAATTTATTGAAGTTGAAACTGATGATAGAAATCAAACTCATGATGCTCTTACCAAGTTTTTATCCTATTAAATATATTTTGTTTTCTTTAAGATATGAAATTGATACTGGACTCTTGTTTTGTTCTGACTTAACTTGTTCTACGTTTACACTTGTGACTTGACATTAATGACATGGACTTCACTTGATAATCTACATTTTGACTTGACTTGAGACTAACTTGGGACTCGAGCCAAGCGGAGTTGGTCACAACTCTGATATAAAGGAGAGGGGTGTAAAATTGGTTGTTAAATTAAACCTGTCCCAGTTTCTCACAGGAGTAACCTGTGTTTCTTCTCCTGCAGATGTGGTGTTCTTCATCTACCTATACCAGCGCTGGATCTACCGGGTCGATCCCAACCGGATGAACGAGTTTGGCACCAGCGGAGCAGACCTTGACAAGGACAACACGGCGGGGGGAGAGGCCGCTCCCGCCACGCCCGCAGCCATCACAGACAAACCAGAGGGGGAGAAGAAGAACGATTAAAAGAGACCATGCGCCTATCTGCCTCCCTTGCCCTCACTCCTGGGGCGAAGAGGACTTGTGGAAGCCAGGCAGGGTCAAACGTGCGTTTGCCAGGGAAGGGAGTCATTGTTTAGCTGTCATGGACGCCGCTACAAAAAAAAAAAAATTCAGTTCAACTCTCCCTCTGATTTCTGTGTGGGGATCCACAGCGAATCATATTCAGTGTAGACTTCGTAAATTCTTATTTCTGTTCCCCCACCCATCCCCACCCTCTCGTTTTGCAGTTCAAGTGAAGTAAAACAAAATGTGATGTACTGTATTCTATATGATTTTGAGAGGGTAGCAATGTGTTGGAGTGGAGGTTGGGAGGGGGACAGGTTGCAGTTCTATTACATATCTTTTTTTTTTTTCTTTTTTTAAATACAGGGAAGAAAGAGGCCAAGCGCAACTTTTGTTCTGTCTGTAGATTCCTTGTGAATTTTTCTTTTCATTCCATGTGAGCACCGTGTTTCGGGTTGCCCGCAAACTGGTGAGTAGTGCCAGAGGAAACTGGAAAAGTCCTGAGCCACGATGGAGGCCTAGAAGAGAAGTGGTGAATGGAGCCAAGATGGACGACCCTGTCTAAACACTACCCACAACACAGTGACTACTACCCTCGATTTTAAACAAATGGTTGATGTTCCAAACTTGAACAGAAAAAAATAACAGCCTTGTTGGTATTAATATAAATATATTAATATTGTCAATGACTTGATTTTTTTTGTTTTTTTGCTTTTTCAGTCACTGAATCTTTCTTTTGTATGTCCTGAAACTGTACAGAATCTCAGCTTGTCATGTTAATAATACCGATGTCAAACTGTCTAGCAATAGCTAATTTGCAAGTCTTTTTTTTCCCCTGCTGGACTTCTGATTTTCAAGTTGTTTCACATTCACGCTCCAAGCCAGTTCACCTTGACAAACGCAGTCGAGTCTGAAAGTCAGGCGTGTATTGGAAGAATTACAGTGTCTCCCTTGCTTTTATTTTGGGTGCTGTAAATTCTGAAATGAAGAGGAATTCCATGTTGGTACATATTAAATTTTGAGCACTCATGTTTATAGTAAAACATAAGTGTGATTTAAAATGTCTATGCATAACTTTTTTTTCTAAATTTAACCTTTATTAGCAATTACTACAGGAGATCAGGAACATCTTTTCCGAGGAAAACTTTATTTGTTCCTGGACCCTGATGCTCATTGATGAGGTGAATCCAGTTTTAATCACACCTTTATACAGCAGCAATGTCTTTTGTGTGTGAGTCTCTGCAGCCACACCCCAAAGCCTTGAGTTTGATCATCAGTCACTTTTGGTTCAAATTTTTAAATTTGCTGGCAATGTTGCAGCACTGATCCTATTGGTTCAGTTAGACAGGAGCATGGTCAGTCACTCTCAGTAAGTTACTTAAAAGTCTAATGGTATAAATTAACAAAGGGCCTGTTGATGTAAAGTTACCCAAAATATAACATCATGTCAGCATTGTGGAAATTTGCCTAACATCCTCTGAGAAACTCCCTCTGGTTGTCAACCGAATCAAACATTTAGAATTCCAATCTATTTCCTGGTGTAAATGATGTCACCTACACACAGGTTTTAATGAATGCTCTGATTGGTTGACAGTATGCATAATTAATAAGGTATCCTGTAGTCTGTCAGACAATAGCTAGTCAGCTACTTGCCAAACGAACCAAAATCTCCTCCAATGTTTCTGGGTGCTGAAGTTCCAACTGGATATTTGTTCCCCAAAGATAGAAACATTGGCCTGCAGTGGAAGGTTCGGCTCTCACTCGGTGCCACAAGCTTTGTTCCACCTAACCATCAAAAACTGAAAACAAAATGATGCTCATTGTGTTAGAAATCAACATCAAACTTTTCCTGCCCGAGTTGAAATCATTGCACTGGATCTTTAAAGTTTATGTGTAGAAAGACAAAAAAAAAAGTTGAAGTAACGCTGGTGCAAAATAGATCTGTATGTAACCGAATGGAAAAAGTTGCAAAAATCTGTGTTTTCCATCTGCAAATCATCTCCTTTGGAGATCATTCAGTTTTGGTTAGATATACAATTAAATCCACGTGAGGCCAGATAGCAGATACTGTAGGCACCATTGACTTCCTCCCATAAAGGGGAAACTGCACCTTTAGTGTACCAAGGGAAAAAACAATATATTGTAACATTTCATTTGGATAGTACGATGCTGATATGCAAGTATCTATCAGGTGACAGAAAGTACATATTCAACATCAACAACGTCATTTGCCTATTTGATGCATCTCTACACACTAATGTAACCCTAAGATTAACCCTAACTCAGTCATTTAATATCTGTAGTCTACTTTTCACACTATTTTATCACCAGAAACTCAGTAGACATTTTAGTTGCACGTCATAGTCACTTGATATTAAGTTGAATATGAGAATTGGACTATCCAAAATAAATCAAGTGTGACCCAGTATATTCCTCAGTCTCCATGTGACCGGCCCTCTCGGCTCTGGGATCACTTTCTGGAAATGCTTCCTCAGTCTGGGAAATACACACACACATCCTGAGCCAAAACGGGCTGCAGGGGCGGTGGCTTTCTGCACTTGGGTTGCGTTATTTTTAATTGATGGCCTGTTTCAGCTCTTTGCCAACCGTTTCTTAAAACTGGGGAGGTTTCGCTTTCCGTTTCTTTTAAATCGCCCGCGTGCTTCCCGTCGCCTGTAGATGGCGGTGCTGCGCCTGGAAACTTTCGAGGCGGTAGTGATAACTCGTATTATGGCAAATGCACAGAGACTGAACACTCTCAGGTTTTAAAACGAGACTGCCAGGCGTGCAGTGAGCTTATTGGTGCAGTTTTATGGTTTAGTATCAATGGTAAAAAATGATTAACTCTCACTTCTCGCTCCTTTGGTCGGACACGGGATCTGCAGAGTGAGCGGAGAGGATGGGCGCATGATGCAACCAGGAGAAATATCCAAGACGTCATTTATGTTTCTACTTTTATTTGGGAAAAGCTGAGAACTTTGGCATTATGGTGTGTGGCAGATACATGGGTGGCGTGTGTGTGTGTGAGGGATAATTTGAATATTATATTTATATATTCAAATTGTTTTGTTCTGCATATGGCATTACGTGGGTGTTGGTGAAAAAAGGGGGAGGAAAAAAAACAGTGTGGCGTAAGGTCACGGTACGACTCAATGGAAAATACTTTTTTTAGGTCACGATGCACCCAACTGCATCTTGAATATTCAAATTAGTAAACATTACATTTGGTGGTGTGGTGAAGGAGGGCGCCGTGTATACCTGGCCCCGGGGGGGTTTCCCGTTTTGGGTACGTGACGTGAGGGGATTTCCACACCCCAAATCAACAGCCAGTCACATCTCGGCTAGTGCGGAAACCGAAGTAAAAACGACCTGAACAACTCAGAGCGCTCAACACATGGCTGGCGTCGGTCGTCAGGCACACACCTCAACACAAACACGGACAGACACTTGGTCTTGTTGTCCAATTTGACAGCTGTTATCATTGGGACAAGACAAGTTGACCAAAAACACGGAAGAGAAGTGTCTGCATTCGCCATAGAAGAAGAAGAGCACCAGGATTATCCTGGTTGGGACGAGAGGACGGGACGGGAGAAAGTTCGTGATCCTTCTGCTGACCTCATCTCGTATGCAATGAGAGACATGGACATTTTCAACGGCACCCCAGGTAGGGTTGTCATTTTCCAGCTCTGTGTGTTTGTGTGTGTGTGTGTGCGTGCGCGCGCGCGAGCTGACATCACTCGGCTTCAGCAGCATGTGATTTGTTAAGAGAAAGAGCCAACACCCATATTCTTGCCGGGATCACATCATCCCTCCTAACTCCAGGATGTTCCTCTGCCTTGTCCCAGTCCCGCGTCACAGTCTGCACGCGCAGCTGTCTTGTGCTTTATTTGCTGACAGTTTGCCTTCTCTCTTCTGTAGCTCCTGCAGTACCGGTAGAGACAGACTTGGGTGAGTATCTCTCCATCTGTTTTGCAGTAGTCTGACCTTACACCACAGAGATATACAGTTATGCATGTGTCTGTTAGCGGATGTGAAGCGTTAGACCTGTGTGAACTCATGTGTGACATGCAGATGAGTATTTAATCGGTCGTGTCTCTACTTCCTCCATTTCCATCTTGGGTTGTGTTTTGATATTTCACAGCAACGTGAGGTTTTGCTCACAGTGTCTCTCTCCCTCTCTTTTATCGGGCGTGTTTTGCAGACATCATCCAAGAGCTGATCACCGAGGAAGTAGGGGTTTCGGAGCGGTTTCAGAGTCCCTCGGGTGCCTCCCTCCCCGGGCCTCCTCCCCCCCCTGCAGACCTCCACTGTCAGCCTCTCAGCCAGAACCACAGGATGCTGAGGCAGAGCAGCTCGCCTTCATCCCAGCCGGTGCTGGTGGCAAGAGGCACGGCCCCCCAGGTGAGGAACCGGACTCAAGTTTACCTTTATTCATTAGTGTATCTTAAAGGAAAAATCCACGCTTTGATACTCTTAACACTGTTATATATCATCGATCTGTGATTCCATGAGTAATCTTGTGATGCAGTGTTATACTTTACTTTTTGGGTTACCCACCTGCCTTGTTTATACTTCTACTTCAGTTAGTGATTTCCTACGTTTCCCAGAATGACTCTGGACAACGCCCTGAGAAGAGCATTCAGTTGTGGGTTAAACATGTAGGTGGAGTGAGCAATAGAGAAAGAGACAGAGTTCGAGAAAGAGAAAGAGACAGTTAGAGATAGAGAAAGAGACAGAGTTAGAGACAGAGAAAGAGATAGAGATAGCACAGTGACCACATGAAAGTGGAGTTTTTCCAGTCGAGAAAAAGTGAGCGTCGGCAGTTTGAGGCAAACCGGGGGATTTATGCTTGTGCACACAGACACAGACTGATCAGGTATAATATATACTATTTATTTAATGTTGTTGTAATGTCAAAAGAGTTGCATAATTGTAGCTGTAATCTCAAGACTCTGAATGCATGCATTTACCTAATGTAGTAGTTCATGGCTGTTATTGGCACTAATGGAGGGGAAAAAAACCCTTTTGACAAAAACAAACTAAATACTGAGACATTTCATTTTATGCCATTAGAGTGCTAGTATTTCTCAGAATGTATTTTTCTGAAATGGACTACATACAATTCTGTTATCAAGGGAATTTGGCATACAAACCTTATTTCTCTGTGTGCAGTTGACCTATCAGTGTGATTATATCTGACTGACAGTAAAGGTCATGACGGATGGTGAGCCTGTCACCACAGTTACCGCTATGCCGTTGTTTACATATTGCACATTTTACCTCTGCGTAGCCAGTGAAAGCTTGTTAATATTCAACTACTGACAAATCAAAGGAAGGAAGTTACCGTTGGGATTATTTTCTACTGGGATATAAAAAGAGGTGACTGTGCAGTTTTCATTCGGAGGATTATTGGTGGTGATGGAAGAAACTCTGCAGTGCCGTTCATGTTTAGCCCGTGTTTATATCTAGGTGCTTGTCAGGTTTGTTGTTATGAAGAGTCGTTAGGCATTTAGTCAGGGTCCGGCTCTTACCGTAAAGCACGTGGTTTACAGAGAGCAGGAGATCAGAGGCTGTAATCTGATCAGACGGTGCAGCAGTCTAACCTGCACAGAAAGGCAGCGTAGGAAGGGCTTCTCCTTCTTATTTGCATATGACCCTTCTGTATGATTCAGTAGACATCTTAAATGTTGTTTTGTTTGTGAATTTTATTTTAGTTATAACTCGTGTTGTGAGCCTGTGAAGCGAGAGAGAGGCGGCCACACCCCCCCCCTGCATGTTGTGGGCTCGTCTGAGGGAGGAAGGGGGGGGTGGCCGGATGACTTGGAAAGACTGTAATCCGACTCCTACTTTCGGTTTGCCTTCCTTTCTCTCGGCTAGCCAAACCCACCGGGGTGAAAGGTCACATTCTTTGCGCGCTCGGCTCCTCCAATTGGTCGATCCGCGCTAAGTTCACCAGACTTCCTGCTTCCTGTTCTCCGGTTCTGTCAGCCAAGCTTTTGTTTAGCGGTGCTTTAGACGAACAGGTATGCCCACACTAACACAACACTCGCTCAGACACACACACATGTGTACATGACAACACACATCTGTGCCTCGATAGGATGGTGTGACACATGATCTGAGGCAGAGCCGTCTCACGCAGTGAGCTTTCAGTCGGCTGAACTGCAGCACTGCTGACAAAGAGGTCAACTTCTTTCCTTTTTCTTTGTTCCCCGCAGGCTTGTTTACTTTTCTATTGTTGATCACGCTTCATCTTCAAATAGAGATGATAATTAAAGTTACAGTATGTTGTTTTGTTAGGCTAACATGTTGTTTGGGATACTTTTGATATGTTTTTTTTTTGCACAATTTTGTGAGTCCAAGCTGGGCCGAGCTGGACTGAAAGTGAGAAGGGAAGAGGAGGGAGCCTTGGAGACGGTTATAGAGAAAGTAAAAGCGCCAGAGAGAGAGAGAGATGTGTTGATCCGGTGTGTTTTAGGGGAAAACGGAAAGGCTGGTGGTCTGTGGTGTAACGGCAGATTAAAACAGCAAAATGTTAGAGGTGGAGTCAGATGAGCACATGGTAAATTATATCTACTGATAGAAAGCGCATGTATGGAGGAAGGATGCACACTAACCCAGTTTTGGTGCTTATGATGCTGCACTCTTGTTGACAATGTGAGATAACTTTCTCACCATTAAGCACTTAAAATTTCATATTCAAACATGCCTATGTGTCTGGCTGTTTATTTTCCCTTAGTCTTCACCTGGTCAGTTGTTACACCCCTAGAGAGTTATATTTAATTTATAAGCATGTTTTTTGTTTTGTTTTCTTCACACAGGTGACCTTCCCCCAGCATCTGCAGCCGTCGTCCTGCTCCAGGGAAATGGCGTCGCCTCATCCCGGCCGGGGAACCTCTCGGCGCGGTCGCGGCCCCGCGTGTCCGCCGGCCTCCAAGGGCCCCGGCGCTCTCTCCTCTCAGGCCCGGGCCGACACGGAGCTGCTGGAGCGGATCCTGGAGAAGCCCCAGCTGGTGGTGGTGGAGGAGCCCAAGGAGCGAGGCATGAGGTTCCGCTACGAGTGCGAGGGACGGTCGGCTGGCAGCATCCTGGGAGCGTCCACCACAGAAACCAACAAGACTCAACCTGCCATAGAGGTACTGCTCCATCCTGCTGCTGCTGCTTACACATTACAATAAAGAATCATAAGAATATCTTTATTTTTTTTCAGTCACATTTGGTACAAGTATCAAACCTGTGTGGACATACAATATAGTCACTTTTTACAAGCCGATATCTTTGCCTGCTCCAGATGCTTCATACTGTGAGTGTTTTTTGTCTCTGACATGGAAGGGACGTTACTTTCTGTCCCTGATTAGGGAGGGTTCACCCACATTTTATTTTGTTTTGTGTCACTGTGCACCAAACCCTTCTGCACTGACTGATGAAGATGAGAGGGAGTGGCAAGGATGTGGGCTGTAGGGCTGAAATAGAAAGTCCCCACAAATCCAAACTCGATTGTGGTCAAAGACAGGCGGTTTCTCCCCCACACGCACTCTAACAAACACTGCTCCGCGTTCTCTGTCACATTACGCAAGCGCACGGTTACATTCCTAGCACTTCTCATGGGGGGTTCACACAAGGGTGAACCCCCCGTGAGAAGTGCTAGGAGTGCTAGTGAGTGTGTGTAACGGTCAAAAGGCAGTGGATCTCCACCTTTGATCAGGTTTCATTTGTATTTGGTTACTCAAGTACAATAATATATTTATCTGTAATTAATCTATTTCTTGTTATCCCCCTCCATAAAACTGGGGGGAGAACTATGGATCTGTCGCCTTCAGTTTGTTTGTTTGTTTGTCCGTCATGAGCGATACCCCGGACTCTGCTAATCGGATTTTGACAAAACATGGGGAAATGATGCATCATACCGCTGTATTGCAACATTTTAAAAATCACATTAATAAGCATGTGGGTGTTATTTTTAGCCTGTGGGACACACTGCATTATTTGTTTGCTCATCCATGTGTCATGTGCGATATCTCGGACACCACTGATCAGATTTTGACGAAACTAGGGGAAATTATGCAGCTTACTATTTGCATTTAAGCATTTTCCTAATTCCAATGACTGGTTCAAGAGGGTGCTACAATTTTAGGTCAAAAGAAGGTGACGTATTTGTTCGGCCTACTTATATGGGACAATATGTTTACTGTGGCCCTGTTTTCTCTTTGTATCTTCTCCCCACCACAATTCCCACTTCTTTCCCACATTCTCTTTCTACTTCTCTTTTCTCTTTTGGTGCCTTTCACCCTTTCAGATTCAGGGCCCCATTGAGCACATAAAGAAGGTTACAGTCACCATTTCCTTGGTGACCAAAGATTTACCGTACCGGCCGCACCCCCACTGCCTTGTGGGTAAAGACTGTCCTGAAGGCTCAGGAATCTGTGTGGTCAGTTTTAACCCTCACAGCAACAGACGACACAGGTACACATCCATCTCTCCTTTATTTTCCAACACCTCCTTTTATCAAATAAGTATAAAAAAGCCCACCTCTCCCCTTCTCCCCCATAGACTCTAATATCTATTTTTTTGCATTTCCTTCATGCCCTGTATCCTCCTCTTCATCACATTGTTTACTGCACATTAGCCATCTGTTACACAACTTATGTGCAGACTAAATATGTCTCTGCGTGTTTTCTGTCTCACCTTGTAGCTTCTCTAACCTTGGCATCCAGTGTGTGAGGCGGAAAGAGCTGGATGCTTCACTTCAGAAGAGAAGAAGCCAAAATATCGACCCCTTTAGAAGTGAGATGGGTCCCAAAACACGCGCCACACATGCACCTTATTACTCGGCTACCACATTATCATCTATCCATCTATCCATTTATAGGATACCTTTGGGTTAATGTCACTCTTTTATTTGGTGTCCCTTCCTCAGCCGGTCACTCAAAGAGCATTGAAGATATGGACATGAATGTAGTGCGTCTGTGTTTCCAGTGTGAGCTAGAGTGGGAAGACAGCAGGAAGGACTCTCTCAGCCCTGTGGTGTCCAACCCTGTCTACGACAAGAGTAAGAGCATTGACACACACACACACACACACACACACACACATGCACGACTGTTGACCTGTTACAGTGTAATGCACCAAAGATATGTAAATGTGTTTCCTTCCTGAAAAACACAGCTGATGCTCACCGTGTGTGTTGATGCTTCTGTGTCTTTCACAGAGGCCACCACTACTTCACAGCTGAAGATCAGCTGTCTGAACCTGTACAGCGGGTCCTGTACTGGGAAGACAGAGATTTACATGTTGTGTGACAAAGTGCAGAAAGGTAAGGGGGGGGGAATATCTCTCTCACACACACACACAGAATGGATTTAAATCAGTCAGAGCTTAAGTTGTATGGTACGGCCGTTTGTAGCATTTGAAAATGTCAAAAATTGGGCCTAATTAACCTTATCAGTACAAGTTAAAGTCAAGGAATTCAACTTGAAGCTAAGGAAGAGACAGAAAAGTTGGTTATATTAGCTTTCAATATATATATATATAAGCTATTATATCTAGCTTTCTTCTGTTAGCTCTTACATAATTCATACCTCAGATTCTTGTTGAAATTGAATTCCTAGCTGTTGTATTCTACACTAGATAAAAGATACAAATGGCAGCAACACTTTAGACTTGCTGCTCATAATTAAAACCAGGATAAAATAAAATCCTGGATTCCAGCTGCAGCTTTCGCATCGGTCGTCAGGTAGTCAGGTAGCTATTTTCCTGATCTCTCAATGTGGATTTGTATTGTCGTGGATCCACAGACGACATAGAGATCATCTTCAAGCGAGGGTCGTGGGAGGCGAAGGGGGAGTTCGCCCAGACGGACGTGCACCGGCAGATCGCCATCGTGTTCAAGAGCCCGCCGTACCAGGAGCAGGACATCACGGAGGAAGTGAAGGTCAGCGTCGTCCTGCGCCGCCTCTCCGACCGGATGGACAGCGAGGCCGTGAGCTTCACCTACCTGCCGCACAACCCAGGTCAGACCCGACTCTGCCGCGCAGCGCTGGCTCATGTTTCATCTGATGGTTGGAAGAGGAGTTTGCTTTAGATGAAGTGTGCTTTGATAAGTCTCCAATGGTTCTCACTCTGCTGTCACCGTTCCCAATGCACACAATCTGCTTGACATGCTAAATATGATCTATTTTCTCTTTTACTCAATCTAATTGCTCTCACTATTCCCCTCTAACTCTGTCTTTATTATGTTTTCCTAGCAGTTCTCTCTTCCACACCATCCTGTAGTTGTAGAAATATTGTCAGGTCACTACGGTCTGACACTTCAACTCCTAACTATTGGTTGCTTGTCATTTTGGTGATCTAGGAATTGAAGTTTTTTCTGCTGTTGCACTCATTGTAGCTCCTGATGCCTAAATTGTCCTAAAATCACATACTCTAAATAGCATATCATTTTATGACACAAACTACAATAGAGAGTAATTAAAGTATTTATGAATTGATCCTGTTTCAGATCCATATGAGGTGAAGCGGAAGAGAAAGATAAAGACAGACATCAGCTTCACAGAGAGGCCTTGTTCAGCAGGTGAGGCTTGGACCTTGTCCTTCCCTTTCTTTCTTTTGAAATATTACCTTTGTTCTCCCCTTTTGACTTTGCTTATATGTGCGTAGCCAAATAGGGGATTAAGTGATACAATGATGCAGGTGGCTCTGACTCCGTCAGACCAGTTTGCTTGTATTAGAAGTAAAATTGCCACAAAAATGTAATCAAAAAGAGAAAAACAATGCATTGCTTTTCAACAGACTACAATACAAACAGCTTTTAAGATATCCCTAATGCCCTGGAACAAATTTGCCTTTGGATGTAAATTAGACATGCAAATAAACCCCACAATTTGCCATCTACTCATAATCTCATATACAAATAATAATCATATACAAATATTTAAATGTACTTTATCCCATTTCACTGTTCTATCATACACTTGTACACTAGTTACAGATATTGTGAAAGTCTCAGATCTTTTGTTCATCTATTAGATGGTTATCAGTTTGTTTATTACAGGCTTATTTTATTGCATCTTGCAAGCTGATTTTAGTAGGTTTTGTAGCCGTGTGCACGCACTACCCATATACACAGACCATCAAAATTGCTCATGCCTATGCCCCTCTATTAAGCACAAAGGCCTTAAATTAATATTTTAAATAAGTAATAATTATTATTATAATATTATTACTTATTTAAAATATTGTTGTTATAAGTTTTGGCAAAGATTTGAAAAATGTCAAGGTTGAAAAGGCAAGGATCCCAAAGCATGACCCAGATATAAAGTATATTCCCTGATAAGCTAATTTACCATCATATTTGTTAAAGTTATTTGTTGTTTCTCTAACACCGGTCTTGTTGTTCTGCCGCAGCACAAAGTCCAGCTGCAGCGGAGCCGTCCCCCTCGCAGCCCTTCCATCCTTTCAGCCAGGCCGAGAACATGCTGGTCCCAGAGGAGCGGCCGCCCCCTGCCCCGCCCGGTGCCTCCGCTTTGGGGGAAATAAGTTACACCGCCCCGCAGGACTCTAACCTCGCTAACCAGAGCTATGAAGCCACCGATGACCTGACCCTCATTAACCAGCTGCTGGATATTCCCTCGTTTAGGGCCATGTTGTCCGACCCAAACTTAGCCTCTTCTATGTGCTTCGACCAGGGGGCTGATGGCAACTCCACGATCCCATTTGGCATCATGGATGTGAACTTTAACCCAAACTTTGGCCCATACGCACAGGACTTCTCCCTGTACAACGACTTGCAGTTTAACCACCTTGTCAACGAGAGCCACACCCAGCAGCCGGAGCCCTTGCTGCAGGACGGCCCCTCCCAGGTGGTTCAGGTGAAGACTGAAGAGGAACTATGAGGAAGGGAGAGTCAGTGTGATGCAGCACAGTTTCACCCTCTTTTTCCACTTTGACCTTTACGGATTTAGAGCCAGGAAAGACTATGTTGCTGGTAAAAGACTGATTAAGCTGTGTAGTGTGTCTTTGTTTAGACTCATGTAGTTTCACAAGGTTGCCCTCTCATTAACCCCGTACCTTTATCTCTGTCCGAAGGCCTTGCTGGTCAAGGCTTTGCTGACCAGGGGTGAGTTAACATTCCAAAATGTCTGCCCTCCCAGACCCGAGCCTCTGTGAGCGGCCTGTGTTGTCCTCACTGTGCTGCTAGCATTAACCTGAAGGCTAAAAGCCATGAGAGGTTGAAACTCAGTTAGCATGTAGCTCCAGCTCACTGAAAAAGAGAAGCTGGGAACTTCTCTATTCAGTGTGGGAACAGGAGGAACCCTCTCCATGAACTGCGGTAAATGATTGGCGAGAGAAGACTGAAGTGTGTGTTGTCTTGTGTATGTGTAGGCTGTGTATTTTGCATTTGTCCAGCTTATCATATGATTGTGGGAAAAGCACCTGACTCCGCATTACAAGTCGTCTGGAGTAGTGAAGGGATTTCAGATTATAATCCACATTTGACGAATATCAAATGTCTCAAATACAGTTTAGTTTCGGATCTGTCCTTAATGCACAACTTGCTTTTCTTGTTCGTTATATTACTGTTATCTGTTGATGTGACAACCACACCTGGCTTGTTTGACATTTAATCAATTTACATGCAATCGAAACCAGTCCTCATATTCATAGCGCCGTCTGTCCTTACTTCCTTTTGTCCTGTGAGTTTCACCGTTGTGCTAAAGCTCTCAAATTCCACTCGCCGCTTGTCATGTGTCTGACTCTCCACCTCCCCACTGTAGCACTGTTATCACTATTTCAACAATAAAATGTGTTGTTATTGTCATGTTATTAACTTGGTTTCTTTGGAAGGAGAAAGATGGACCTCAAAAGAAAAACAGAGTGACTGATAAAGGGATAAAGATGCTGCTGTGTCTAATGGGCAGGTGTTTTATTTTCTCCTGGGACTGTTATGTTCAGGCTTTACTGCTTTTTTAAAGTGTCCTATCTCTAGCTGCCTGCTGTATTTCAGGCCAGTCCAGCCTACACACATTCCTAACTTGCTCTCTCACTTGGAACAACAATGTGACTTCTACGTAACTCTATCTGAACTATACGCAGTAATGTTTTGGGGGGTTTTTTTTTACAGCTGAGCTTTGAATAACAACACTATCTCCTTCATGTTAGAAGAGAATCTTGAATGACTTGTTTGCCCAAGAAATTAGAGATAAATACTGGGATGAAAAGTGTCCTTTGTTGTTTATGGTCGTCAGACACCATGTGGTCGCTTTAGTCACAGCATCTTAATCTCACACAAGGAACAACGCCTTTCTCATTCTCCATACTTGGCTATCGTATATCTGAAACTAGGCTAAAGATTGTATCTTCCATTCCGTTTCTCCTTTTCTATTTATAATGTTAGTTCAGTTTGTGTGGTTTCTGCTGAGTCACCCACTACATTGATGTAGATTAGAAAACTCAAAAAAAAATTCTCACTCAGTGAGGACAGCAACGTTGATTGTCTTAAAATAGCTCTCTTTATTGTTAAAAGCTAACGCGATTTGACATTCTCTCTCTTGTACATACATGTGACACAGGTTGGCTCCTCTTCTGTCTTTTGATCAATAATAATAAAGAACAGCTGTGCCTTTAACCCAGGAAATCAAGTATCAAAAATATACATTGCATAACACAAATACAAAATACACATTGCAAAGTATCTATAAATGCAGTCAAATGTGCAGACACAAGACAATACAATAAATATCATATTCAATATAAATTAGAAGTAACTATACAGTTCCAAACTGTATAAACTTCATGGCTCAAGAAAAGGACAGCGGGGCAGAGAATGGGGTTTATTCAACCCTCATAAAATATTTCTAATCTTTTTTTTTTGACAAGTTACAGTTTTTAAGCATCTCTACCTTTAACACTGCATCTCGTTTCTTAATGATCATCACTTTTTTTTTTTTTTTTACACCAGTCACACCCACAAACCTGTTTTTTATTGAGCCAGAAAGCAACTCTTTAACAGAACAATGGGTAAAGGACAATGAAGTTATTTAAATATTTAACACTGTCAGGCCTGTCTGGTTACCTGCTGCTGTTGGACCGTACAGGAGCAGCTGTTACCTGTTCTGTCTTCGCCCATCACTGTTGACCAGCACTGAACAGCCACTGGGAAACTCCACACTGGGCCGGCCTCCAACACCTTTGATCTCACACACACACACACACACACAGAGAGAGAGATAGATACTATTTCCTGTAAATAGGTGATACCAAACCCTGCTGCCAAGACTTGTCTGGACTTGTTTTTTGACATTTTCAGTTATAGCACATGGCCATCTTCTGGTACAGACCTCCAAGTAGCAGTTGAATATCTATAATTAAAAGTTTTATCAGATTTTTATTTAGAGACATTACTGCGTGGCTGTAATGGACTGATTCCAACAGGACACAGCTCCAGAAACATTTGCATACTTCAGTATTTACTTCCCGGTTTATTTGTATAAAGGAACAACAGAGCAGGGACAACAGTGTCCACACACACACAAACATGAACATGAATACACAGTATGTGATAGAGGCTGTGTGACTTTACTGTAAATAAGTCTCTACAAATGCAAACATACAATTTCCACAGACATCAAGTGAAGCAAGTGATTTTGCAATGAGAGTGACTGTTGTGTTCAAAGACAACTGTGAATTTATGAGACGGGTTTGTTCCCATGCTAACGTAAAGAGAACGCACAGAAAACACATTGAATACATTAAAATGGGGACAGGGAGGCCTGCTGATAAGCAAGTCTGGAAGTAACTAATTACTTTACTCTCATTACTGTAATTGAGCTTTTTTGTGTAGGCTACTTGTACTTTTTTGAGTAGTTTTTAAACTCAGTAATTTTACTTAAGTAATGTTTTTACCGAAGTATTTTACTTGGCTACATTTTAAACCACATCCATTACAGATTACAAATTTTGTGTCTCTCTAACACCAAGAGAGCATCAGAAACTGGACCAATGTAAATCGACAAATTGTGGAGCCATGCACAGTCAGCAAAGAGAAGAGTAATCTGGCTTTACTTGGTATGTGCAGTTTATTTTGTCATTTCCAAATTTTCCAATTGAAATAATCAAGTTTGAATTGTCATCTCTGCCTTAGAATTGCATGGAAAAGATCACATCTAACAGTGTTCTCTTTTATAAAAAAGTAACTCAGTAACTTTTACTCTGAGTACATTTTAAATTAGATACTATTTACTAGTTTTACTACTTTTTACACCAGTACTTTTACTTCTACTTATAAGTAAAATATCAGCAAGTAACACATAATTTATTTTTTCAGATCTTCATAATTTGTTCTACACATATGATCTGGGCTCTGACAATATAGATTCCAAAAGAAAAGCAATTATGTGTTTCTTTATCTTGGTACAGTATTGAGATTGATCAGACTTTAGAGCTATTTATATAGTATTCCTATGGGAATTCCGATACCAATAAAATTGGTCTATTTTAAATCTCCATTTTTCACCCCAACTCAACATCTCTACCACTTTGCGTGTGTGAATCTATATTGTCAGAGCCCAGATCATGTGTGCAGAAAGAAATATGAAGATCTGAAATTCCTATTTTTCAAGAGGTGTTTTTATTGAAAATCATGGCATTTCATACAAAATCAAACTGGAGCTACTTTTCCTCATCATTTCTCCCTGAAAACACATTGGAGAATGATTTTTAAGTGCAAAAATCTTTTTAAACATGTGATCATGGAAACCTATATGTACACTAGTGTTTTTGTGAAAACGGCTAAAATCAGAGAGCCCTTGTGACTAACTACTAAAAACAGTATGTTAAGAAAAACCTGTGCTGTGGCCTCATACTTTGACCGATTTTAAAAATTCCAATGGATTTTGTGCTCATCTTAGCTATTAGCCTACTTTAACTGCTGCAAAGGAAATTTTTGATTTCCACCGCGGACATTAATGGCTTAAAGAACCATTTCTGCACTCCAGACACCTGCATTGTGTTTTTTGTTTATCTGCCCTTGTATAGCCTCATTTGCACAATATATACTATGGAGGGTGTTCTGGCTTTCTATGTTCATGTCAAATTAAGCCAGTCAGACGCCATATGAGACTTCCAACACGCGTATAGGTTACCTTGTTACTGTGGGATGGGTTTGCTTGTAGGTCTCATTGTCCAGATGATGTGAATGAATGTTTGAATACTATGTGAGTGAGTGTGTATATATACATCGCTGCCTCGTGTCAAGTTCAAATCACAGTAGCTTAAGGAAGTAGGTTAAGGAAATTATTCAAAACGAGTTCAAAGTATCAAATCAACAAACGGTAAGAAAAGGTAATCAACAACTGAGGAGCGTGCGATTGAAAAACTGTTTCTCTGTGACGTCTTCTTTCTTTGTTGCACACCTGGTTCAATTAAGCTCTTGCCGCACGTCTGTTACGTCATGTGTAGGCTGGTATCAGTCTCAGCCAGTAAAACTACTTACTTAAAATATTTACAATTTGCTCATTAAATGAAATGGCTCCAACACAGGGGTTTGGCTATTTTCAAGCCTCAACTGAGATTAAGAATAACTAAGAGCTGAGAACCTTTTAAAAGGTTCTTGAAAGGTTCTTTGTGGAAACAGAAATGGTTCTACTCAGTTCCGGTTCGCACCTTTATTTTTCTGTGTGCAGGTCAGGTGGATTGGACACTCTAAATTGCCCATACATGTGAATGTGATTGTGTTTGTCTGTCTTTGTGTTAGCCCTGTGATAGACAGGCATCCAGGAACTTTATTATGTAGAGTAAAAACTATTGCATACCCTGGGGCACGTTCAATCTGAAAGCGGTGTGCACCGTTTTGCTACGGTTTTCGGGTTGAACGTCATGTTTCCTCGAAACGGTGTGAAACGGTGTGCACCGGGCTTTGAGGTACGTTGTCTCTCGTTTAGTGGGTGTGTCAGAGCTGTTACCCAATCAGCAGCGACGTGTATATAAACCCCGCCGTATTAAAAAGGCAGTGCACCATGGATCAACAAAAGTCCTTTACAAATGCGTCCGCTGCAGCTTGGTGTCTTCAACAACTGAACTAATTAGAAGACGTGTTTGTATCTTTTGCTATTGTTTGTACCATTGTGGAGTGACACTTTCATAAACTTTTCTACTCCACTCTACTTCTCTAAATATATAATGGTAAATATTACAATATCATATCACAACAACAGTGATCAGCAATAATGATAGGCCTCATAATAAAATAATTAGCTCATATAGATCCTAACAGTCTCAGAGGTAAGAAGTGGATTATCCTTCACCTGAAATGTTTGCCTTTTCATCCTGAAATGCAAATGAGGCAAATGCTGGATCACTATAATATATAATATAATTAGGAAGCACAGTTTCCACAAACCCATTCACTCCATTGGGATGTTCTCTGCTATTCTGGACGGCAAGGGCAGTGACTGTAACATCGAGTGTATTTTGTAGTATTAAACACGTATTTAAAGAACGCAAAGAATGGCCTCCTAAGCTGCCATAGTTGCAACGCTTGCGTAACACAACAGGGTGTTCAACGCCCCACCGTTTCCGTTTAAATAAACGTTTTACTATGCTTTGTCGGGGCTGAACGCAGGGCTGGTATAAGAACCTGCCTTCCACACAATGCATGCTGGGATAGGCTCCGGCCCCCTCGTGACCCTGAAACAGATTGAGAAGGTGGAGGAAATGAATGAAGGAACAAAATTCTCTCCCAAAGCCAAAAACCAGGGAAATAAGAGTTGAACCTGTGATGTCATCAAGATGTTACACCATCGTCAATAAATAGGCGGGGAACCCCAAAGAGTGTCTGTCTGAGAGTTCACAACCATGAGCTTCCTTCTATCGCAGTGTTATCATCTCTAAACTAGAAAAGACAGAGGTCCCCCCTGGGTGCTCTTACCAACTCTGCAACCTTCCCCATTCATTCTTTATGGACAGCCTTGATGACATCATAGGTTCAAGTCAGTTTTCTGGCTTTGGGAGAAAGTCGTTAATGTTCACTCTTATTGGTTGAACAGTCCCAGAACAGGAATAACACTGACTGATGTTCCCTTTAAATCTCTACCTAGTCCAGGCTGCTCAGTAGCTCTGATCACTCAGGGAATATATTGTGGGATATGCATGTGAAAGGTAATAATTTGCTAATGATTTCAGTCTCAAAGTGTAAAATAACTTCAGTACATTAAGATATGCGACAGATGTGCCTCCTCTTGTAACCCATCCTTTGAATGCTTTGCTACAGTCAAAGTATCATGAAAGGCCATGGAAAACATGGCACTCCAAAAATATAAAAAACAGCTAGACTTGGAAAATAAATATCATTTTTTAATCACCCCATGTTTTCCATGGCTTTTTCATAACTTCAGTACAGTATTCCTGTTCTTATACCAGGGTCTGCAATAGTTTTTACTCGACATAATAAAGTGCCAAGCCCAGACGGCAAGCATGTATCTTCTGTAGCCTGATTTGAATAATCAAATGTTGTGTTTTTCAAGAAAAGAAAAAAAAGTGCCTGTTGCTCTGGGGAGACTCTGGGGAATACTGAGCTGAGAGGATGAGTAATGTGTGGTGGAAACAATCAAATATAGTCACACTCTCTGATTTATTCAGAAGATTACACAGTTTAACAATATAAACCTCAGGAATGGAAAATATAAGTTACAGTGACCCAAATGTGGTCACATATGAGCAGTGCGAGCGTTCACCACAAACTCCCCACTCACTGTTTGTCAGGTTGTTGTGGCAACACTTGATAAGAAACCTAGTGATAAGAAACCTATTGATCAGCCTCTTACTGACAAAACACAGAATCCAAACAATGACTGGTACCATGGGATCCTGTATCATAAAAGGTAAATCTCTATTCTGTTCATTGTTATTTTTATTTTTTGGATACAAAACTTATGTAGAAGTACAATAAAACTCTATACATCTAATTAATGCTTTATCACATTTACACACATGACAGCAGATAGGATAGTGGTCTAACAGCCTGCAGACCATGATGCTGTGTGGTGTCTAGAATTTAAAGTGACCCAAATACACATATACTAGTTTCTGATGTTGATGGATTCAACAGAGATGTGCTCAAGTCAGATTTCAAGGGCCAACTTTTCTTTAACTTGACGGTAAACGTTACAATAATCCAGATACCAGCTGACTTACAATTTCCTTTCCAATAAAAAAAACAACAACATTGGTCCCAAAGGTCTACCAGAGCGATTATTTACATATGTGATGACAGACAGGGATGGAGGACAAACGATCTGCCAACCGTTTCAGTAAAAAAGCACTCAGATTTATCAAGAGAGCGAATTCAGGAGGCCGGTCAGAGTTTTCCAGGTCCAGTGTCACCTTTCCAACAGCCGGACCGCTGCCGGACAAAACATGAAGCTGCTGGTCAACAGATCAGCTGGAAAACATGAGGCAGAGACCCCAAACAGGGTCATGGTTGGCAGCCAATGTCTTTCACATATACAGATCTGATTAAGTATTGATTGATGTAAGGCTTATATATGAAAAACTGAGTAACTTTTAGCCTCATTTAGCCAAGTGGAGTGCATCTGGAGGTGAACTAGCCAGATGTCCTTTTGAGGTCTGCTTGCCAAAAGAGAAAAATTACCAAATTTGGGAGCTGATGTGTGTCAGTTTCATTGCCTGCTTAATTAACATTGCAGTCAGGCACCAACAAACATGATGGGCGGTTATGATTTTCTCCATTACAAGCTTGTGCAATACGAAAGGGTAATTCCAAATCAATTAACCTCATATCTATATAAGGACAGAATCAGTCTGTTTACAGGTGGAGTGCATTTTTTTCAGTTGCTAGGTTACGACACCCACGGGAGTCCCCAACACAGTAGGGACTCCCCGCCCCAGCGCCGATGCAAGTGACAGAGATCAGAGCAGAAGAGGTGAAAGCGAAAGTAACACAGAAACTTCTTGGTTTTATGTTTTCGTAGTCAACTTTTCCGTTGGTCAACTTGAGCGCCATATAAGGACGTCTGCGGCGGCCTCAGTGTCAAGGTTGTCCTTTTTTTTAGCAGGTGTGAGGCATGAGAGGCCGTCGTTTGTTTTCATGACCCAAGTACTGTTAGTCATCTTGAACAAGGAAATACTGAGAAATACAGTGTGTGTCAAGTTGTTATGCAACATTGTGGTTTTTTTTTTAGATATCTTGCAATAATCAGGCAAGCACTGGAAATCTGTTGACCCCACGATATTGTGTAATAATAACAGGCATATTTGATTTGAGATGCCGAGTTAATATTTTTTGTTAGTATTTGTAGTTTGCCACTTTACTATGCAATAAACAAACTCAACCAAAAAGTACTAATGTTAGTTGAAAGCAAAATCAAAAATTGTGACAAAATACCTATAACATTCAGTCTGTCCTTACTGCTGATAAATTTAACAGCTTCTAACAGCTTTAACAAGTCTTACAGTGTATTTGGAGGTGTTGCCGCCTTTCTTCTCAATCACAGACACTAAACTGTCATCCAAATTTTTGGTGAAAATTTCAGTTTCAGAACATGAGAAACTTGGTGCAGCATCTTGCAGACTCTTCCAGAGCATTGCTTTGTAGGCAGACCGCTCTCTGTAAGCGTAGCTTTTCTGTTTCAGAGCAAACCAGAAGTTGATATCGGCCGTGCCTTAATCCTTTTGCCTGTGAATCCTTTTGATTGTCACTCTTGAGAATACCTGGAAGCAGGTGATGGTGCAATGTCTTGCATGAATGTCACCTGTTTCCTGATGCAGTTTTTCTCCAGAAAATCACAGTATTCCCCTGTGAGTTCATGTTGACACCATCAGCAACCTGAAATGGGCCTAGAATTTAATCTTTTATGATTCCCGCCCAGATCATGTCGCCTCCATCGCCCTACTGCCATTTGAAACTTGAATGTTAGGTTTAGGAATATGATTCAATCATGCATGTGGATGATTGCTAATAATAAACAACATTTCAGAGAATACTTTTAGAAGTTATCTGGCTAATTCGCTAATCCTGTTTTGTGAAATAACTCTCTGGTCCATCCAAGGTAGCTCTCATCTCATCAGACCAAATAATTTTGCTTAAGCCAGTTGTATTTGATGAGAGGGGCAGAGGGGCGGGATTGTTAAAAAATCTGTGATGGTTTTATTGGCTGGAATATTTGGAATAGTAAAAAATGAGCTAAAAATACATTTCAGTGACTTTAAAGGTGTCTTTACTGAGAAGAGAGAAACAACAACAATAAGCTGTTGCATAATAACTTGGCACACTGCAAATATTTAGAGCTTGAGGAGATGAACACACTGCACTTCTACTTGTAATGTCTGAAAACATGGCTTGGCTACAGCACAATTCACGCTACCTTCACTAATCTGTGACATAATGTTACTCATTTAAAAACTGTTTCTTCTATATTTCATTCAAGAAACAAGCCATCATCTCCCTCACTACCATTCTCACTCTCTCTAATGGCGTCATCTTCACTCTTCTAAAGCAACTACCTCCACCTAGTGGGAAAACATGTACATAACCTGATTTTGGAATAATGTCCTGAAAGATAATAAAACTGTTTTAAAAACAGACATTATTACACTAATCAGTGATGTGTCTGTATGCAGGACAATATGGAGGAAAGCTTCTGTGTGTAATGCCAAGGTGAAGGGGGGGGGGGGGGGCGGTCAGCTGGGAGATTTCTCTGTTGAGAATGGATGAATGGCACTATTTTTTTCATTTCTATCTGTGTGTTATTGATATGATGGCAAAATGTATAACTCTTGTTTCTGTTGAAAACTAATAAAATTCTGTAAAAAAACAAACAAACAGACATTATGGGCTCATACTTGAGAGGGTTATGCTATTTTTGGAAACAAGTCATTCCACCTAAAATCACGTAATGAATTAATGAATCACTGTGCTGAAAAACAACTGCATAGAAATTGTGGAACAGATGAGCAGAAAAAGGTTCTAAGAAAAAAGGAAGTCTTTTATTTGTTAGATATCCTCCACATGGGCCTTACATCACAGATGTTCGGGGAACATTTACATTGGTGGAGACTTTTCCAGGGTCACAAAAAGGTCTTACAAACGAATGCAAGGAAAAAACAGAAGCAAAATAAATAAGCATTAGTCCAACGTGACCTTGTTATTGGTGTCACTTCCACCCCGTGTCGCTCAAGTGGAAGTGAACCAAAACCTTCAGGAAATTGTCCCGTGTGTAAATTCAGTACCAAGGAACTAAACTTATGGTGACTGGAGCCGAGACGGTTTCTCACACCACCGCTTGACAGTTCAACCTAATTCATTTGAATTTGACAGTTGCCTGTGTCCTGCTCACGTGGTTCTGGTCGTTACTTCTTCTCTACCAGTTGTGGCTCGGAGAGCTTTTGGATGGTCAGCTCCGTCACCAGTTTGTCCACATAGGTCTTAAACAAAGGCTCCGGCTCCTAAGAGACAAGAGACACAACAAAACCGAGTCAGAAACCACGGCAGAGACTAATCAGAGTCTGTACATGGCAGTAAGATTACAAATACTAAGTATTTCAAAAGTATTGAAAATGTGAATGTTAAGGCAATTAATTGGAGTTGAAGTATTTTGCATGCATTTAATTATTAGGGTCAGTGGATCTCAACATGAGGCCCGGGACCTCCCATGATGATGATTTGTGGGGACAGAGAGATGATGTTTGGAGTCTTAAAATACATCCATTTCTAATATACAAATTTATGATCATATTTGAATATTTGTGATGTCTTTTTCTTGAGAAATAATAAATATTTGAAGCCTCTAGTCCGCCTTTAATAATTCTCTAAAACGGCAAGCATCAGGGAACTCATATTGCTTTGTTTTTGGGTGTTTTGCGAGATGAAACGGTTGCCAAGCACTGAATTAACGGACCAACTTGAGTAATGTGTGTATTAGGACTTTGTTACCTTGTGCTCCAACAGCCTCTGTTTCTCCACAGCCTCCTCTAGACTCAGACCAACCCACTCCGCCTCCTCCTCTGGGATCTCAAACTGCTGCTCAGGACAATCAACAGCACCAGGGAGGAAAAAAGGACAGGAGTCAAAACATGATTTGAAGGTCATAAGCAACCGGTTTTCATCCTGTTCCTTCAATTCCTTCACATGCCCACTAGCTGTCACATATTATTTAACAGTCATTAGGTATTTAGTATATTTAGTCTAATTGCCATGCCAGGCAAACCAAAAGATTTGGAGTCACTGAGCTAAAGCACAACTCTCTCACCTTGTATTTCTTGTAGACATTCTCTCTCTTGGACTGGTCATCGGGGTAAAGCTCCGTGTCTCTGCGAGCCAGGCGAAGTAACATGGCCCGCTTCAGGTCCATCCCCAGCTTGGAGTTCATGTCTTCCTTAGGTGTCTAATGGAGGGTTTGATATAAGAGTCAGCACTGGCATATGGAAAGCTCATTATGGGAAGTTGTTTTAGACGAGAAAGCTTTCCCTTACTTTCAGGATGTAGAAGTCGAATCCGTAAGCGGCGTCGATGAGGTCCAGTGTCCTGGCTGTGACTGCGATGGTGAACTTGTGGTCGAGGATCTCACTGTAGAGCTCTCTGTTGAACAACTGTGGTTTCCAGGTCTTCTTCAGACGGGTGGACAGCTAAGGAAAGAGACGCTTCAGAGGTTAAACAGACACTGGGCAGTTTATTCAACTTGGTCAGCTTTATAGTTGATGTCGCAGCTTGGTACGTGGTTATGAAGCAGAAAGTGTTGGGAAACTAAAGTCTGTTATGGGCTTCAGTGTCAGACGACCATTCCTAGATAACTATTACTTTGCTATTATTTGTATGGCTTTTCTTATTTGACAGTTTACAGTGAAGAGAGACATGGAAGATGAGAGAGACACACAGACACACAGAGAGAGAGAGAGAGAGAGAGATTGAGATAGATAGATAGAGAGAGAGAGAGAGAGGGGGAGATGCCTTTGCTATTATTTGTATGGCTTTTCTGGTTTATTTGACAGTTTACAGTGAAGAGAGACATGGAAGATGAGAGAGAGACACAGAGAGAGAGAGAGAGAGAGAGAGAGAGAGAGAGAGAGAAAGAGAGAGACACACACAGAGAGAGGGAGAGAGAGAGAGAGAGTGAGAGAGAGTGAGAGAGAGAGAGAGAGAGAGAGAGAGACAGAGAGAGAGAGAGACAGCTGGAAAAGATCAAATACTCTATTAGGGGATCAACCAAAAAATTTCACTCAATTTGGGATCCCTTAGTATCCTACTTTAAAAGATTAAAAACTCTAAACTGACCGTTGCACACCTTTCCCTATTACCTTCTTTTAACCCCCCCCTCCCATAAAACTGGCCACCTCTGCCAGGCTAAGTGTTGTGAGGATCATGGTCTGGTCTCATGGCGTGAACACAGAATCATGGTAAAATCAAGCAGTATGCAATCCAGAGTTTTGTCCTATTTTTAATTGTAATTTCTGTTCTTGTTGTTTTGTTTTATTTTATTTTTATTTCTTTGTTGTCTTTGTTTTTGTTTTCTCTCCTCCCGTATACCCAACTCCATTCAATTTTGTGTAATTGAGCGTATTTATTTTTATCTAATAGTTCTATTGAAACTCAGTGTATATGTCACTATGTTGTTATGCTCTTAGCTACTTTAATTTGAATTTCCTATACATGTAGCTTGGATTATGGGTGGGAAACCTGATGTGAGGGGGGGGGGGGGGGGGGGGGGGAATGAGAGACGAAACATCTGTAACTATATCTGTTCATTGTCATGTTGGTCTCTAATAAAAAATAATTATAAAACAAAAACAAGAGAGACAGAGAGAGAGAGAGAGATGACTAAGTAAGGTCCCAGGCTAACTTCAAATCAAACACATCTTAGGGAGATCACTACAAATGTGTGGTCGAATTAAAAAAAAGATGATCTTCCTGGCTACTCACCTTGTCATTGTTGGCATATCTGAACCCTGAGATCCACCCCTCTCCTCCCCACAGGCCATCCTGGGATTCTGGAGGGTAGTAGATGGGGATCGGGACATCCTGCACCCGCTCCTTGTGTCCCGACTGGGGGTTGGCTCTGTACTTGACTCCCAGGGGCTTCCAGTGGACCGGGGCGGGCTCTTTCGGCTCCAGGGACTTTAGGTAGTGTTTGGGGAGACGAGTGTAGATGCCCTGCTTCAGTTTCAGGGCCTCCCAGATTTTGGGGGGGTATTTATGAAGAGGCATAGCAGATATTGTTTCTGGCCGGGTGCAAGCCTACCTGGAAGAAAGAGTAAGGACTGTCAGGAAGAAGCATTGACATACAGGTGACCACTCATCCTGCCATATGCCATATTTCATTAAAAAGGTACAGCCTTTTCATACACATTAGATCAGGACGATGACATACATTCCTGATGGATTCCCTGAATAGATAAAGACACAAATCTTTATGTTTTTATACCAACAGTTTCCTAGAAATTGTTGGATTGTTAAGTTCTTAGTAAACTGGTGGTGGTAGTCCAGTTAGGACAATAAATTAAAGTTACACTGAGCAAAGCCAAAGGAGTGAGAGCATACAACACCAGCAACACTGTTACTAAGTAAAGACATGATTGTAGCGCTACTTTTATAACGGAATGCATTAAAATTAAGGATTATCTTTTCAAACTTTTAATAAATAAATGACAATTTACCAGAACTCGCAAGGGAAACTCGCACATTACTTTGACAACGTTAATGAGATCCCATTAGCAAGTCGGCTAACACTGGCTAACAACCTAGTTACAAGCCGGTTTACTTAATGAAATAGCGCCTTCGTCATTCTAATGTACCTGTAAGAATATTGTGAAAAGCGTATCTTACCAATTAGTAGCAAAAAATTGGGCTTGATACAGTACAAGCTGTGTTTTGCCCCACGTTAACCCAAAATCAAGGACATTCTGCACATACTGCCAAACAGCACAACTTCCGCATTATGGAACACGCCTGCGCTGCGGAGAAGAATGATTGGATGACAGACAGGAAGCTCTCGTTGATGATTGGCCCACACAAGCTGTCTATCAGCTATTTTTCGGAACGGATCCATACGTGCAGCTGCTCACAGTAAAGTGTGGTTTTGACTGCAATACAATACAGTACTGATGACAATGTTATGTTGTGGTTCTTCCAATAAAAACAAAAAATCCACAATAACATAGCTCTACTTTAATTTCAGTGTTTTTTTTAATTATCATTAGAAAAAAATAGGCATATAATAAGAACATAAAAAACAGTACACGTATGTATTGTTATAATAGATGTAGGCCTATACAGAGTAGGGTGACATAACTTACACGACTACAATGACAAGATTTCACAAACATTTCACTATGTTTGTTATGCGTATATGTAGTACTAGCCCGTTCAGGCGTTTGGACTTTTATTATTATTATATATTTTATTGTGAAGTCCAAGAGCAAAGTTTAACCGGAAGTAGGCTTGTGAGCAAATAGTCCTGGTTTAAAAATCCTTTTAAAAATCATGCTTATATGTCTAACTCTAATCATGCTACACATTTATGGAAATGTTGACTTTGATCTAATAGCCCTGATGATTCTACGCGGTTTGATTGCCTTGTATCTGCTTTATATCGATTCTCTGCTTCGCAGAATCAGCAACAGCATTAACGACTGAGTGAGTTTTCTATAAGGACGGGACACATAAATCATAGACACACATGTGTTGTTGTCGCTGGGCACAAATCCCGCCCGAAAGGTGGAATTGAACCACTCTGCCGCTAAGCAGCTACAGGTTTGAAGCCTGCACCCCGGACCACCGAGGATCATCCGGGCACTTAAATCTAGCGTATTGAAATCTATATATAGACGGTATCATTAGTATAACTCTCAGTCATGGTTTTATAACAAATGTTGGCATTTATTTGTATTACTCAAGAATAGCGCGTGTGCATGAAGTATCAAAGGGAAACAACCGCCTTCACGCATATATTTGTCATATAAACACAGAATAGAATCGAGGAAACGGGACTTTACTGAGTTATGCGAGACAGACCCGTTTCTATTGGCTGTTTGAAAACAAAAAGGTGGAGCCTGACGACGTCACAACAGGTGAGAGGTCAATCTTGCAATACTGCAATAGGATGGAAGTGAGATCTCCAGTGACAGTGATGTACTTTGCTCATTTATGCGCACAAAATGAAAAGCAACACACTTGGGTCGTTTTGTTTTTTATTCCAATATATTATAGTGAACATACATAGATGTTGCAGGTAAAAAGGAAGCCACATTTATTCCATGGCATATCCACAGCAGTGAAAATGCCTCCACTCTCCACTTGTGATGAATTTAACAAACCCTTTTTTAGTCAGTTTGAGACAAACACTTCACATCTTCCTTAGTGCAGCGTCCTGTTAATGCAATAAAACTAAACTTTAAAAAAACATATGGGTGATTTTTCCTGAAAACGTACACTGATTTCATTCTCCATCATATAATCTATTCACCCATTCACCCTCATTCACCCACATTACATCAGTACATCATTACTTATTGACAGAGGTGTGACCAAGTCAACTCTGCTCGAGTCCCAAGTCAGTCTCAAGTCTTGAGGCACAAGTCTCAAGTCAAGTCCCAAGTCTAAATGTAGAACACCAAGTCAAGTCCAAGTCAAGTCCATGTCATTAATGTCAAGTCTCAAGTCTAAATGTAGAACACCAAGTCAAGGCAGAACAAATTAAGAGTCCAGTATCAATATCAATATAATATCTTAAAGACTTTTCAATGCAATATGTTTTTAATAGGATAAAAAATTGGTAAGATCATCATGAGTTTGATTTCTATAATCAGTTTCAACTTCAATATGTTCAGTCATTCCATCCAAATTCAGAAAACAGAATTTAAATTCAGTCGTCTGGCGGAACAAATCTCATCATTTTCAAACGAAGTAATTTACACAAACACAAGAACCTTTTCAAGTCACCAAAGTACAAGTCAGTCGAGTCCCGAGATACCAGAAGTCAAGTCTCAAGTCTTCTCTTCATGCATCAAGTCAAGTCTCTAGTAATTAAAACTGTGACTTGAGTCTGACTCGAGTCCAAGTCACGTGACTCGAGTCCCCCACCTCAGGCTCATCCTGTGTGAGGCCGTTATGGACCGAGTGTTCGTTTCGTTTGTTTTCCTGCAGCGTGACTCTTCGGCTCAGAGGAAGGTGTTCTCGATCACCAGCGTGTGAGGCTCCTCCTCCTCCCCGGCTGACGGCGCCGGCGGCTGCCTGCTCTCCTCTCCTGCTGAAGCCGAGGGAGAGCAACACATTTTCCCGGCGCAGTCCCTCCCGCAGGCGAGGCTGCAGGCCAGCAGGGGAGGCAGGCGGGCCGGGTCTCTGTGGACGACGTGCAGGCCGGAGGCGGGGGGGAACTCCGGCTGCACGGTGCAGCAGCTCACCCCGACGCTCCGTAACACCTTGGTGACGCCCGAGGTCACGTCGACACACCTGGGCGCACAGAGAATGACTTTGTGTTAATAAAACATAGAGTGATAAAGGCATAGATTTCTTCAAGCATTGCACAGTTGAGACTGATGGAGAATATTGCATATCTGTGGAAACCATAAACAAATGTAAAGACATGAAGAGTTTCTTTCCAATAAGGGCTGTGCATTTGAAAAAGTGGCACCAACTATTACAAAATGACTGACAGCACACAAATAAAACAAATTATGGTTCTTTAATTGATAGTATATTAGTATATTCTTATAGGTAGCTTTATAGGGATATAGGGCATAGGGTATTTATAGCTTTATAGGATTACAGGTCATCCTTAGTTGACAAAATGATATCATTTTCACCAACTGGATCCTCTATATTTTAATTATTTCCCGAATTTCCCCACAGGGATTAATAAAGTGATATCTTATCTTATCTTAAAGCTGCACTTGGCAATATTTTTTATGTAAAAATACACCTGTCTTATCAGCCTAAATCCTAAAGTGGGGCTGCAGCAGAGAAGAGCATCCCATACCCCTAATTGAGACCTTGTAGATTCATCAAATAATCATCAAATAATTCTGGTGTCAAGTATGGACCCTTCACCCACAGCAAGTGACGGATCCAAGTGAAACACATGTCTCCTAAACAGCAACGAGTGAGTTCTCTCTTCAGAATAAGCTGGAATCACCAACATTATATCTTTTCCCTCCCTCGTCCCTTTGGTATCCTTTGTGTAGTTTACTGACTTCGATTACATGATTTCTGGGTAGTGAAGTTCGAAATTTTCAAACAGTTACCTCTCGCTGCCATTTGGAGCCGCCAATGTGTAGCTTTCAGTGATATTGGATACTGAACTTCAGGTGAGGATTTTTTTTCCCATGAAGAGGTATAAAGCAGACATTCTACATTTATAATAATATAAAGGGTGTCTACTCTGCACTCCAACTAATTAGGTAAGGTAATTATAACAACAAGCATGAAAGTTCCAGTTTGCCAAACCACCTGTGTGTCTGAAACCCAGCATGGCAGTGTACGTGCACTGAGGCCACCGTGCACGAGTCTGTCAGCTGCCAGATGTGCAGGTCGTGCACCGCCTGCACCCCAGGCACACTGGCTATCCTCCGTCCCAGATCAGACACGCAGATCTGTGGAGGGATGGCCTGGAGCAGCAGCAGGCCGTACCTGTACACCTGGGGGGGGGGATAAAAATGGGTAAAAAAAGATGGCAATGATCATGACAGGTTTTGATACGGTTGGCCCCAATATGAGTAGAAAAAATCACCAATCGCATTCTGTTTACATTTGAAATCCAGAACTGCTCCCTTATCCTTTAATATAAAGTCAGACACTGAACACAACGCCTCACCTGCGGCAGCGCTGTGGCCAGAAGCACCGCCACAGCCACCAGGGAGAGGGCAGGATCCAGGTAAACCAGGAGGCTGCAGGGCCGAGAGCTGTGCAGGCAGTCTGGGCTGATCAGCAGCAGCACCAGGCCGGTGAGGAGAGCCAGGGTGGAGGTGAGGAGGGTCTGGGTGAGAGGGAGGAGGGACGGGACGCAGCCTGGCCACTGGGCCCCTGGACCCACAGAGCCCTGCAGGTACTGATCTGACCTGAAGATGGGGGATGTTTCTGGTGCATGTTGGTTGTCTGAGAGGAAGAGAAGCAGTTAAACATGACTGTTATTATTATTTTTCACATGTGATCTTGAGTGAGCTTGGAATTACATGGTCTGCTATCATCAAATAATAGTAAAAACAGTTAGGCCATAAAAAGAACAGAGAGGAAATGAAAAGACGGTTTCATACACATCACATTTTTTTTTCTTTATGCTCTGCCTGTCATCAACCCCAAGAATATTACATTTTATAATCAGAGCCCTTACAAAAAAGTCACACACACTTGAGAATTCAAAGCATATGCCCTTTTTGGTTTTCATATGTCAATAGTCTTTTTCACTTTGTACTCTAACATTCAAATGTGACAGTTTTTACTTCAGGTGCAAAAATTTCAGTTCATAGTTGGGAAGTGTATTTTTTTTCCCACATGTGAAAATTGTTTCACGTTTTCACCTGACAGTATGACAGTATTTGTTTCACATGTGAAAACTTAATTTTATATGCAAAGAGACACTTCAACAGGTGAAAATGTCATTTTCACATGGGAAATTTCACACGTTCACATATGAAAACCAGCCATGTTCTTTGAATTCACATGTGGGTTTCTGCATGTAATATTTTTAGTAAGGAAGATTCTTATAACACAAGGTGGAAAAGAAACAACAGTCCAAGCACACTAAGCTTTACTCCCTTACCTAAACGTCCCATGCAGCCGCTACCTTTGGACATCTCAGTGAAGTAATTATTTGAATAAGCGTCACACTTAAAGGCCTTCAAATCTACGACGCTGCCCTGCACCTCACAGTCCCGGCTGCAGACTGTCTGTGCTCGGTACCCGGGGCCTGAAGAGACGCCCTGCGGGGCCGCCGTATGCGAGTGGGCCCCTGATGGAGGTTTCTGGGTCTGGACTGGAGAGTCACCGTCCGGGACGCTGGAGGTTCCCGGGTTGCAGAGGACAAGCGTCCCGTTGTGGAGCGAGCCGTCCGCAGCAGATGGGACTCGGCTGACGTCACCCATGGCGACACACCCCTGCTCAGCACGATCCTCCTCGGCCTCGACTGTAGGAGTTGAACAGAGGAATGAACAACAAACATGGGCGCTGTTTGGTATGACTCACAGCTGAATATACACTTAACAGCTACTTCAAAGTAAAAAAGGTCATGTGTCAAAGTCTGTCAGAGCAATATGATGAGCTGGACAAGCACACTATATTGTTTCTGTAGAAAAACATACTATTACATAATGTCAAGATAAGTCCTGGCTGTAGTTTGCTTCCCTTTCACCTTGATAATAACAAGTAAAAGACATTTTGATGGTGCCTTGATTCCGTAATATCACTTTAGTTTGAAAGTCGTAAAGTTGCAGGTTTTATATGATGGGAGGGGCGGAGGGGGAAGTTGTTCAAACATCTATGATGGTATTATGGGTTTGAATTTGTATTTAAGCCTACTGGAACGCCATGAAGTAACCACTGAAGATGCAGTGTTTTCCAGGAACTAAAAGTAATGGGATTTTGATATAAAAATACGGGAAAATAAAAATGTTGTAACGTCTTTGGTATTTATTGTTAAATAGATGTACGGCATGATAAGTCATTTTCTTGCCCTGATGAAGACCTTATGGTTGAAATGTGTCTTTTAAAATTTCAAGCTTTTAGTCTCTTTCCTCATTACTGGATTTAGAGAGCCAAGGACTTTGTGTATACAGCTCAAGAGTTTACTTTTTTCTCACTGGATGTTTTCAATCGTAGAGCTAGTATCTCAGTTTTCTATAGATTTGATTCCTGTTCCCAGTGAGCACCAATAAACCTAAGGACTTCACCATTTTTTTCTTAATCCACAACAGCACCAAGTGTTACCTCTGTGAAAAAGTAATTTTTCCTTTAATTGTGACTTTAAGTTGGCAGACATAAAAGCAATGTCACCTTTCCGGTTCAGTCCAAGGGCGGATCCGGCCTCCCACATCCAGACCGCTTCAGCCCCTCTGCCCGGCAGTCGACCCCAGCTCAGCCCCAGCAGCAGCAGCTTATGCAGGAGACTGACCGCTGCGACCACCATGGCCAAGAGGGGGCGCTGTATTGGGTGGGGCTGCAAGGTGTGGCTGAGGATCTCTATGCAGTAAGAGACACACAGAGAGGCCAGGAGGAGAGCTGAGATCAAAGCCCCCACAGTCTGAATCCTCATGTGGGTGTAAGACAGACCGCAGGAGAGAGCTGGAGGAGGGGGAGGAAGAGGAGGAGGAGAACAGTGTTTTGGGGCGACGCTGAGGGCGACTGAGGGGGGGAGTTGATTTGAATCAGCTTGTGAGGGAGCTGCATGGACAGGAGTCGGGCTAGAAGAGGCGACTGATGGTCCACAGGTGGTAGGCAGAGGCTCAATAGATGATTCTGTGGGGGTGGAAGGGACGGGAGGGGAGGGAGGGCTGGAAAGAGGAGGGGATGAAGAAGAGGAGGAGGAGGAGGCAGGTGGAGGAGAGACGAAAGAGGAGAGCCGGGTTTGAGGCGATGCTCCTTCTGCTCGCGGTAGAGGAAGAGCCATGTGCATGAGGATGAAGAGCAGGTGGAATCCATCCACCATGTTGATGAGGGACTTGCAGAAGTGGCTGACGGCCACCTCACACAACAGCAGCAGGACGGTCAGGACCAGCATGCACCTGTGTAACACCCCCATACCTGCAACTGAGAGAGCAGAGACATACACCTTGAAATACTGAAATTCCTACACCACACACACACACACATACATACACACGCCACGCCATATGTTACTAATTTCAGCACCCATCCTATCACTGGACGGCGCTGCATCTGTGTTTTTATTACGCATTTAAAAATGTAACGGCAAGTATATGCCGCAGCAAGAAGGCTACACGAATCGCGCGCACAGAGCCTGAATGAGCGTGCACATGCAGTTTGAAGCAAAGTTAGCCCCACAACAAACTTTGAAAAAAGTAACATCTGGCACTCGACATTCACAACTGTTTTCTACGAGCTACATATGAGTTTTTATGTATAAAGTTTTTACATTACCCCAGAGAAGCAATCGATCTCGGCCAGTAATCAAAGGCAACTTGACTTCTTGGAGATAGCGTCTGCGCGCCGAATCAATAAAATGCCACTCAATAAGCCCACCACCATCTATCTCTCTCTCTCTCCCTCTCTCTCTCTCTCTCTCTCTCCCACGCCCACCAGACTCCCCTTGTTCTCTAATCGCAGTCATGTGAGGGGGGATTCGTATCGTCCTCACTTATCCCTGTTTGCATTCCCAGCTCCCTCCGGGAGGACGAGGAACAGAAAGACCTCCGGCGGCCCGTCGCAGCCCACCCAGCCTTTACCCTCCATCGCCTGTCCACCGACCGGAGCGACTGAAGCTAATTCGGACTAATTAAATCCCATTGTGTTGTCAAGATTATATAACCAGATCACATCAGAAGGTGATGTCCTGCTGGGAGTATTAGCTTTCAAAGCATAAGGGACATATGTATTAACTCATCAAGCAGATTATGAATATTATAGATTAGATTCTTTATTAGCTGAATATTTTGAATGGAAACATCTATATTAGGCTACTTGACACACTATTCAAATGTCACAGCAAAACTATTATTCTGCATCTTATGAATATAATACAAGAATAGACAAATACTAGAAAATTTCAGGAAATTTTGAGTGTGCCTGCTGCTTGGTGCGCATCTCCATCCCTCGCACACACACAAACACAAACAGTATGACAGTATTAAACAGTATTAACTGTTGACCTAGCCAATCACGGGCAGGTGTGAGAATTTCTGCCCAGAGACTGAGTCACTAGTTGCTATGGATACAGCGCCCCCCTGTGGCGGGAAACTTTGAACTAATGTTTCATTAGCATTCACAATAAGCCAAGACTGTCCCCGAACAAATCCCTGTATCTCGAAAAGTAAAGCTCGCATCGAAAATGTTTTTTCACTTTGAGCGTCCCAAGACTTCACTGGCGACACTGATGTATGACATGTGTCTGTATGATTTTAAAAAAAGGAGCTGTGATAAAATATAAATCACCTCCTTTTCTTCTTCTCACTCTGTGTTTGAGCGGTCAAATTACATGGAAGCGGATGGGAGTGTCGGACGGCACTCCCTGCCCTTTTGGGCGATTTATTCAAAAACCGTGGGTCCTATTTCAATGGAAGTAACATTGGGTGAGAGAGGACAAAAATGCCTACAATTTGGTGTATAAATCTTGCTTGTAGAGTGGAAGCTGTGGGACTAAGATGATAATGTTTGGAAGATTTCTGATAAAACTTGAAGGCGTGGAGCTAGAGTGTGTGACGACGTCGCGTGCTCTAGGTCTGAACATTCCGCGCAATACACACCCATTATAAAATCTGAAACTGTCCAAAAGTCTTATAAAACGTAAACTGCGATTGCGTAAAAACCGTAGTAGCTATTGAAAAGTGTCTTTAGACCAACAGAGTTCAAAGTCTTGTGACCTGTGTAAACTTTTAATCATGTTTCTGCAACAAAGTATGACCAAGTGGCGTGGCTCCAAAGAGGGGCCGGTTTGATGAATTTCTGCGATTTTTTTTCCGATTCTCCATTCATTTCAATGGGCCGAAAATCGCACGTTTTCGCACTTCGTGCGAAAACTTTACATGCAATCTCTAAGAAAAGTCACAGCACTTGATTCCCGATCAAGGCGCACGTTTTGATGTATTTTGAGGAGTGTCGCAACTACGCCCCGAGACTAGTTACGCACCGAAGTTTTGCAAGGAAGAATAATAAAAAAAAAATAATAATAATAATAAGTATGAGCAATATTAAGAGTGTGCTCCTTTGCATTGCAAAGCAGGCACACTAAAAATATAAATAATAATAAGTATGAGCAATAATAAGAATGTGCTCCTTTGCTTTGCAAAGCAGGCACACTAATAAAAATAAGTATGAGCAATATTAAGAGTGTGCTCCTTTGCCTTGCAAAGCAGGCACACTAATAAAAATAAAAATAATAATAAGTATGAGCAATAATAAGAATGTGCTCCTTTGCCTTGCAAAGCAGGGACACTAATAAGTATGAGCAATATTAAGAGTGTGCTCCTTTACCTTGCAAAGCAGGCACACTAATAAGAGTGTGCTCCTTTGCCTTGCAAAGCAGGCACACTAATAAGAGTGTGCTCCTTTGCATTGCAAAGCAGGCACACTAATTAACTGTCGACCTAGCCAATCACGGGCAGGTGTGACAATTTCTGCCCAGAGACTGAGTCACTAGTTGCTATGGATACAGGCCCCCCTGTGGCGGGAAACTTTGAACTAATGTTTCATTAGCACTCACAATAAGACAAAACCGGTCGCTCAACAAATCCCTGTATCTCGAAAAGTAAAGCTCGCATCGAAAATGTTTTTTCACTTTGAGCGTCCCAAGACTTCACTGGCGACACTGATGTATGACATGTGTCTGTATGATTTAAACTAAAGGAGCTGTGATAAAATATAAATCACCTCCTTTTCTTCTTCTCACTCTGGGTTTGAGTCGTCAAATTACATGGAAGCGGATGGGAGTGTCGGACAGCACTCCCTGCCCTTTTGGGCGATTTATTCAAAAACCGTGGGTCCTATTTCAATGGAAGTAACATTGGGTGAGAGAGGACAAAAATGCCTACAATTTGGTGTATAAATCTTGCTTGTAGAGTGGAAGCTGTGGGACTAAGATGATAATGTTTAGAAGATTTCTGATCAAACTTGAAGGCGTGGAGCTAGAGTGTGTGACGACATCACGTGCTCTAGGTCTGAACATTCCGCGCAATACACACCCATTATAAAATCTGAAACTGTCCAAAAGTCTTATAAAACGTAAACTGCAATTGCGTAAAAACCGTAGTAGCTACTGAAAAGTGTCTTTAGACCAACAGAGTTCAAAGTCTTGTGACCCGTGTAAACTTTTAATCATGTTTCTGCGACAAAGTATGACCAAGTGGCGTGGCTCCAAAGAGGGGCCGGTTTGATGAATTTCTGTGATTTTTTTTCCGATTCTCCATGCATTTCAATGGGCCGAAAATCGCACGTTTTCGCACTTCGTGCGAAAACTTTACGTACAATCTCTAAGAAAAGTCATAGCACTTGATTCCCGTTCAAGGCACACTAATAAGTATGAGCAATAATAAGAGTGTGCTCCTTTGCCTTGCAAAGCAGGCACACTAATAATAATAAGTATGAGCAATATTAAGAGTGTGCTCCTTTGCATTGCAAAGCAGGCACACTAATAAGTATGAGCAATAATAAGAGTGTGCTCCTTTGCCTTGCAAAGCAGGCACACTAATTATAGTGATACCATGATACCATATTATAGGGAGGTTAAAAGACTGCCATTATAATCTCACTATTAAGCACCATAGACACACTATGAGTCCCTAACTGATATCCCATCGGTTTAAACTTTTAAATGACCCCGCTCCGCTTTTTCAGGAAATTCATCACATTAAGGAAGCAAGTACTCTGGTGGTGTAGTAATTACTAGTCAAAAATTACTAAAAAAGCTAAAAGGAGAAAGGCAGTTTTGGAGGTGCGGGATTATCCAAAAATCTGTGATGGTTTTAATTGGTTGGAATTTTTCTGTCACCTCCTGGTACACGATGACATCACCACTAAAGATTTTTCATTTTCCATGAAGTAAAAGTAGAGTTTTGATATACAATAAATAAAATTGTTGTCATTTTTTGTCACATAAATTGTCAAATAGGCATATGGTACAATAGTTGGAATGAGCTAAAAAGACATTTCAGTGTGACTTTAAGCCCCCAGCTAATACAAGTTTACTGGGTGAATATATCATTCTTAAATCTATATTAATATTCATACCTTACAGAAATATGGCGAGGCTGTGAATCTCCAGGCGAAGAATCTGCTCAGCTGGAAAGAGGAAAGAGGAGGCACTTGATGCATCACCCATCATAAATCTTGGTGTCTTGATAATTACTTTCAGTTAGTTAGTTTCATTATGTACAGTTTGTTGGATGCTGGTGTGCAAAGTTCACAGTGATAAACATGAACATTATAGGTTTGGGAACGCACACAGGTAAACTATTAGTAGGTAAACTATTGTAATTACTGGCTCTTTGAAGCTTTGCAGAAGTGACACATTTTGCAGCACATGTTGCAGGTCTTGTCTGGTGTCAATAAGCTGCGGCTCACCCTCTCTGTCTCTGATCCTATGAATCCTACGAGTGACGCTGCTGCCCCCCTCCCTGCTCCTCTGTGCCAACATGCAGGGTTTGGTGCAGTCCAGTGGACCTCGAATCAACAGGCCAGATAGGGGCTGACACCATGGATAAGTCCCTACTGTTATACCAGCATGCCAGCACATTCCTGAGGCGAGGCTAAGCCCAAGGAAAGGCCCAGCGAGGAAGCATTTGATCACTTGCCACTGTCCTCAAAGTCACATAGTCACATAGTTGGCTGAGGTGAAAACTACGGCCTTACAGTTTACACTGGAGTTTGGCTAAAGCTTTAACGTGGATTTCTAGCAGCATCGCCTGGCTGAATTACAGTATGTACACATTCCTTAAGAGGATTTCTATAACCCGAAGAGACCTGAACGTTCAGTCGATACTCTTAAACTCAGTGCAATGTGCTGGTGCTGTTTGGGAAAATTTCAATCACATCTGACAAGATCTGTCAGCTCAAGTGTGTTGGATAAAATGTGTTTCTAATCTCTGCTCAAATTCCTTTGACTTTACGAATTCAGAATTTTACACAGAAACACTGAATCCAGTAAAGAGCACATTTGGACACGTAGACAAGACAAAGTACAAAGAAACTAAAAGATTAAAGATTAAAGGAATTAAAAGATCAGCAGAATAGCATTTTCTAAAAATAGGTGTGTATAACATGACAGTGTAGCCTTTACGGAACTGTACTTTCTCATCACAGTCATGGCAAAGGAATCAAGACCCAAAAAAAGCCACAGTATCAAATTCATCACACCATGGCCAGAGTTAAGACATAGTCCAGTCTTAATGATAATCATAGGTGTCATTTACACTGGGGACGCTGGGGACATGTCCCCACCACTTTTTGAAATGGCCGATTTTGTCCCCATCACTTTTTAAAAGCATAATTTGTTAAAAATGATCTGAAAAATAGCTTGCACCAAGAAATGTTAACTAACAAATGAGAACGCTTTGAGAAAGGTTTATTTGCACAATAAGAAAACATTGCAATGTAAATATAGAAGAAACAAATGCGCATTGTCCAAAAAAAGTAACATAAGCTGAAAAAAAAAATCACCCCTAGCCTACTGATTCTAAAATGACCCAAAAACGTGCATGTGCCAATCAGTAACTTTAACAAATTCTTGAAATGTGTTGCAGCTGTGGATGTGATGCATATGGATGACTGTACTTGTGCAGTCGACGTTGTTGTGCGTTTTATGCTGAGTATTTTCATATTGTCGACTTTGTAGTAGCCTAGGCTTTGCCCTTTTGCTGCGCCGTTATGCAACTTTTTTCTCGCCGTCTACTCTGACCTCATACCGATCCCCCCATTACATTGCCTAAAATCGCACATGCTGAAGACCGAAAATGTTTTTTCATCTGAGCCCTTATGTCCCCACCACTTTTCAACACAAAGTGACGCCCTTGATGATAATGTCCGGGGATGCTGACTGGCTGCAAAAGTGAATAATTAACCAGAACGGATATGAGTGAATCTGTGAAACGCATTTCCAGTGAACGCCCAAAACATTTAATAGCCTAAACCTAAACTGCTGATGCTTGCCTCTCCTCAGCTGTCAGACAGTTCACCACCTGGTCTTATCAATGACCATGTTAATGTTTACGTTACAGTGTACTTACACTTGCTCCAGTTCCAGTTTCACTCTCAGGATGACAGGAATCCACCGGGTATCAAAGAGATGTATCCTGAAAGTCCTAACTGTTTCTCCTTCACCTTCAACTGTGGATGTGTGAGAAAAATTGGGACTCGCTCGCTTTGCAACTCCGTTTGTCCTCTGAGGAACGTTAAGACAAGGCAACCTCACATTGCTTGACTGTTTCTTCAAGTAAACACCCTGAGGTGTAGCCTATGTTCGTGGTCACATGGACGACGTTTGGAGAAAGAAAGAAAGAGCTTCAGGAACTTCTCTGGCTGTATCATAAATTACACACACCATGGTCGACATCTTAAAAGAGACGAAACAGAAGGCAGACAAAACAGAATAGTAGGACATTAGGAAACCTTTTTATTTCAACCAAAACTTTTTTTTACAAGAAACCCATAAATGCAATAAAACCAAAATCCTGTGCCGTTTCACTTGAATCGCTCTAAAATTTCAAGAAACAACACCAGTGCTTTTATCATTCAACAATGTCCCCACCGCCTTAAAAACAGACTCCCCCTGTTGGACACATCGAAACACAGAGAGAGCCTCCAGAGGGCAGACTGAACAGAAAAGTCTGCACAAACTACACCGAACAAACAAACTACACTCACTGTATGGCAGGTTTGTATGAGTGAACAGGCATTTGGCAACAGACAGGGCTTCATAACCTTGGAATAACAGACACAGTTTACCTCTGCAGTATGAATGTTTTGTGTAAGCTATTGTTTACAAAAACACTGATTGCAATATTGCACAATGTCCTTGTTAACCAATGATTTCGGTGACTCGCATTAAACTTTGCTCTAGACGCACTGCCAGTTATTTCAGGCGGAACCACACACACACGAAAAAAAAAAACTTCAAAAACTGAAATCAAGCTATAGAGAGAGAGAGAGAAGCTGGGAAAAGCTGACGGAGGAATGAAGGTCACTTTTAATTAGATTTTCAGTGGTGCTTATATCCCGGGACTGAGCCTCGGGTGGAGGTTTGGATGCATGGGGGTGAAAATGAAACACTTGCATAGATAGGGGAAGGAGCGGGACGGGTTGGGGGGGGGGGGGGGGGGGGGGGGGGTATTTGTGCAATTTCAAGGAATTTGAACAGGAACCTAATGATCAGCGGTTCGATCACAAGCTCACACAGACTTTCACTGACTGTCAGAAGTGAACTGGCCACACAACACCGGCCCACAATTTCATCATTTTTTCAAACTTTATGGATACAAGGAAAGAGTCTTTAGACAGTGTTTCGGGAAATCCCACCCCTCTTATTGGTCTCATCAATTCAGCAAGAAGACTGCATGCATCTACTGGAAAAAAAAGAGAGAAGATGACAGACGGCTGCTCTAGTTTACAAAAAGAAAAAAGACCCCAAGATATATTAGGGGCATCTGGTAGGTCAGGCCCTTCTTTTAAGTGTTGGATTCTTATTAAAATCACACCATGATATCTTTTGACTCTCCCCACACCCTCGCAGTCCCCCACCCCAGCCCACCCCAGCCTCCCCCCCTTGTATTGTTGGAGCAGGGGAGGAGTGGATTAGCGCGGTCTGGAATTCCTTCAGAGGAGAATTACAGTAATACATACAGAATAAAGCTCCCGCCCTGTACTCTACCCCCTGCCTCCATCCCTCGCTTCAGGAGAGCTGAACCTCCTCACCTTTCCCCAGCACATATCATATCATTTGGTCAACGGATCGGTTTTCAGTCCGGCTCATGAGAGAGAGGGGGTCAAGCCTCTGCCTGCCTATAGAGACCGATCGGCCTGAACAATTTATCTCTGCTTGACATTACATAGATGTGATGGGGAATAAAAAAAACTGGCAGGTCAAGTTTAACTTCTAACACAGTACAATGCAAACAAAATAAAAATATGCCTGGACATTAAAGCTCCCTCTCTCCACACAGCGCTCAGTGGCAGGCTTTGGCTTTGGGTCCCTGTGAGAAGTGTGAAGCCGCTCCTCAATTTCAAAAACTGCAACCTGGCCACATCCCCTATACCTAAGATCTAACTACAGCAAAACATGATTGTCATTTTGCACCGACAGCGACTTCTTCATCCTTCATCAGTACTTCTATCGCACCAGTGGAGCAGTGACTCCATTGTCTAGAACATTGCTCTGTTATCAAATTAAATATTCTCATAGTGGTTGCAGAAATTACAGTAGGATAATAAAGCCTGAAAATTAGTTGCCAGCTATATCCGAGATAAAACTCCCAACCAAACTTGATTTGAACACAGGACATCGTTTCCATTTTCCCATGCAAAATGTGCAACGATCAGACATTTCAAAGGCGGAATTCCCAAATTCCGAGTAATTTCAGTGAAACATTCAGTCACATCATTAGTCATTACATGCATTTATTTGAGAGGAACAAATTTTTGCCATACATATCTTTGTGATTACCAGCACATTTCGATTAAGTTAACAAATTATTAAAAATTTCTAAAAATTAAAGCATTACAAACAGTGGGGGCAGCACAGCAATGTTGATTTCAGCTCAAAACAAACTGTTGGCGGATATGAGAACGCAGAGCAGGAGGGTCCCATTCAAAAAAAAAAAAAAAAAAATCTGCTTCATGAACATTTCTGAGCAAGGCAGACCAGCATTCTTCACATACATAAATGAAATGACTTTTCATTTGGAGTTTTAATGCCTTGCTACAGAAACATCCTGGATAGCAGTTTGATTTGAACGGCGCCCCCTGTCTGCGTCGTGGTGTAACAGCGGGGCGACGGGCCTTGACGGTGTTGCTGGGGATGCTGCTGTACAGACCGTGTTGTCCTCCAGATGAGATATTGCTCTCCATTGAGTAGATTCTCCATTGGCTGTTCACATCTACTGCAGGAAAACACCAAACACCCCCTGCGCCCTCTTGTGGTCGCAGCGTAACCTTGCAGAATAGTGTTAAAAATCACAACAGGGGTTTTGATGCGAACCATAACATATGCTGCCCTACCTGAACAAAACGTTCATTGTGTTTGTTTTCATAACTGCAACCCCCCACTATTGCCATAGTCATCCATTCAATCATGTATTTACCCCTCCGGCCCAACACTGTTATCTTATTTCCAAATCCCTCTCCCCAAAAAAAAAAAAAAAACTCTCAACTAAATATTTGCTCTAGTTTGAATCTGAAATATACATCAAAAAGGGGGTAAATCTTTAAAAGCAAACCCCGATGGAAAAGAAAAGATAAAACGAAGGGGGGGATGAAGGGAGAAAAATAAATCACACAAAGAGAAGGCTCATATAGCTATAAAATAAATACAAAATAACTGATTTCTCAAAGCAGCAAAATGGAAACAAAGATGAGATTGAACCTAAAACTGTTGAATTGAAGGCAACATTAATCATGAGTTGGAGCGGTGAAGTGAGATGGCACATAGTACCAGTGGAAGACTGAAAAAAAAAAAAAACGAGGGATGGGAGGAGGGAAAGAGCGAGAGAGAGGGGGAAAAGACAAAAGAGACAGAACTGCTTTTCTTTATACTCTTGGAAGAGTTTCACACAACAATGACCGGTTGGACAAAACAACTGTAAAAGTAAGCCTACGATAAAAGTGTCGGGAATCGGAGAAGAGAGAGAGAGAGAGAGAGAGAAAACAAAGAGGACTCTTGCTGTAATGAGCGGCATAAACTCAACCAAGGCAGACATCTTGTTCCCCCCCCCCTCAACATTCACAGAAGTAGTTTTTTTGTTCCCCCCCTACAGAAAGGTTCAGTTGGGAGTAAATTACCGACACCGTGACTCTCAAAGCAAACCCAGAGATGTTTCGGTACAGAGACAGAGCAGTTTGGCAGGTGAGAGAAAGAGAGAGAGAGACAGAGAGAGAGAGAGAGAGAGAAGAAAGTTTCCGGCTTCTCCGCATCAGATCTGAGGAGACTGACTGGAGGGGATTGCTGATTCCTGAGGGGCCAAAGTGAACGAAGGAGGAGGTGGAGAGAACAGAGAAGAGGGGAGGTCACTTTGGCAAAGGTCCCTTACAGAGTTTTTGTTTTGGGGGGTGTGAAGGGGTGTGTGTGTGTGTGTGTGGGGGGGGGGGGCACAGACATAAAACATGAACACTTATACAGTCACATTAACAAACACCTTCAGCTTCCTTGGATATAAAAGCCTTTGTCGGTGACCTACTTGAACCTCTGAAAAAGGAAGCGTCCCGCACATTCAAAGCCAGTCGGTCCGCTCAGCAGGGTCCGTGACTGTCACTTGTGTCTTTGAGTGTGCCGTCGACTCCACTTTTCTCTCAGGAGAGTGACAGTTAAGTTGTATGTCTGTGTGTGTGTGTGTGTGTGTGTGTCTGTGTGTGTGTGTGTGTGTGTGTGTGTGTGTGTATGTGTGTGTATATGTGTGTGTAATGGCAAAAAAAACCCTTAGTTCCTACTAATCCCCTCCCCCTTCAACTACAGTGTAAATGTCAACAATCTACACAAACACGTACTGTAGAGCAAGCGGGGGTGTGAGAAAGGTTTGTGTTTTCTGTGTCTTTGGTTAGTGTTATATCCCCTCCCCCCCCAATCTGTCTTCTTTCCGCCTCGCAGGTACCTGCTTTGAGTTGTAAAGTTTCCTGACTGACAGAATGTAGTGATAGTAGGGCGATTATATTTCTCTTTTTTTCTCTTTCTCTTACTGGATGTGCGTGTGTTTTGAGTGTGGTTTTCAGTAGTTGATGTAGCGTGGATGTAGTGTGGATGTAGTGTGGGTGTAGTGAATTCCTTATACGTCGTGACCAAGCTTGAGTAGTTTATTGTCCTTTTCTGTTTTTTTGTCTTTTTTTTTTTCATAGATTTGCTTGTATTTATTTATGTATAGAAGCTTAGATGGGAAACACCGGGTCTTCAGTCCTCGATAGGAAGGTTGAGTTGGCGGTAGATTCATAGGAACGATGAAAACATTGTAGGGCAACCAGTCATGTAGAAGAGCCAGACGGACTATCTGAGCGCTCCGATTCTCCTGTCCTCGCAGTCCCTGTTGAAAAGGAAGAGAGGACATGAATTAGTTATAAATACAGTAGAGAACAAATCCAATTTTGGGTGATTTTCATGTTTTAACTTTAATTAAAAGGATTACATGCTTCTCTACGGGTTCAGAAAATTCTCCGACCTCTTGGGATCACGAAACCCTTTAAAAACTCTTTGGATTAACTGAAAAATGCTAAAAACAAGGCTGTTTTCTTTGTTCTTGAAACACTGACATTTTGGAAATACCAGGTTTTCACACAACAGCAGCGATAAGTTTACGTTTGTGCAATGCCATTGTGCATAAACTAGTTGTTTAATGTCTACGACGAATTATGTCTGCTTGATATTCTACTGTATGTGCAGACGGAGGGATTGCGTTTACCTTCAGACTTCACGGCGCATCTCTCCCAGTCTCCAAACTGGCGTCTAGCAGCAGCTCCTCCAGGTCTTGTCCGCAGCTCACACTCACTACACAAGTTACACACACACACACACACACACACACACAATGGCAAATAAGCTTCTCATGTTCAAAACCAACTGCACATGTGATTTTTTGTATGTTTGAATCCTCCTCTAAAAGCGGTAAAGATGTGCGAGCCCTCCCCCCGACTCACCGTGTTCCATCACACAGCTGCCGGGTTTGGGACTCTCGGCGTCCAGAAGATGGAGGGAGAACTCGGGCTTTAGGCCGTTGGGCAGAGCCGAACCCACCACCTCCCCCTCCACGCTGCCGGGACCCTCGGCTAAACACTCGCCCTCGTCCGCAGAGCTCTCGTCGGGCGATTCCTCTGCCTGGAAGGGGGAGGTAGGACTCACTTCCGAGGCGGGGGCGGAGGTCTCAGGGTCGGGACTCTTCGAGGCTTCCCCTGCTAGAGGACTTGGGTCCTGTGCTTCTCCGTGGGTCAGAGGAAGTGCCTGTTGATCGATCTGGACAGTGAGGACAGGCTGGGCTAATTCCTGTTGATCTGGCTCCGTTTGTTGCGGTTCTCTGGCTAACTTTGGTGTTGGTTCTTCTTGGCTTTGCTGGCCGTCCCCGTTCTCCGTTACGCTCACTGTGGGTCTTTGATTCTCTGACAGGCTTGCCGGTTCCCCCTGCAGCTCTTGTTGTGTAAGTGCCTCTGTCTGCTCCTTTGTTTGGTTCAGTGACTCGGTCTGGGGCTCCTCCGATGCAGAAGCGAGCTCATTCTGTAGCTGTGCAAGTACAGATGCCAACGGCTGCTGCTGCGTTGTGTTTATCTGTGGCGTTTGTACTGCTGGGATACTAGTCTGGGTCTGACTCAGCTCCTTCTCCTCTGACTCTTTACACTCGTCTTCTGTGCTATCTGACAGAGGAGAGATCACCTGTGTCTCCTCTTTTAGACCCTGATTCTCCTCCTGCTTTCCTTCCTTCTTTCCTGTGGCAAATTGCTGTTCTACCGCAGTAGGCTCTAGTTGGATGCCTTTAGTACTCTCTGGTACTTCCTCAGTGAGCTGGGGTGTTTGTAGTGGATCGCTGGCTGTTACCACCTGCACCGGTAAGGAATGGGAAGGCAGGGCTGGTGCTAGTAGACTCGGGTCTGACTCTTCTGGTTGTAGGGTGCTAGCTGTTATGTCCTCTGTGGGTTGAAATGGTTCAGTAGACTGTGGTTCTAGTGTGTGGATCTGTGTACTATCTAGTGCAGGCTCTGTATGGGGCAAAGTTGTGTGCGAGGGCTGTGAGGGCGCTACAGGACTCTGCTCTGCTGGTTTACAGTTTGTTGACAGAACAGATAAACTCTCATTCACTTCCTCCTTTATCACTTGTGTTTGTGCAGGCGTCTGAGGTTGGGGGGGGTCTGCTAGGCTCTGGGTCCCCTCATTGCCAGACTGGGATCTGGGCAGCAACTGGGCTTGCTGTGTTTTGGGTGTGCTTGCCTCTACAGGCTTCTTTGTGGCCTCCTTGGCCAAGTCCTGGTTGGGTGCTGCCGCAGGTGCACCTGTCTGCCCCTTGTCCTTCTGGAGCTGGAGCTGTAGCTGCTGCTGGTCGGGGGGGCTCTCCACCCGAGTTACCATGAAGATCTTATGGCCCCTCCCCGGACTGGAGACAGATATACAGCGTCCTGGGGAAGGAGGGGTGCCGGGTGGGACAGGGGATTCAGTGACAGTGATTCCTGAAATGACACTTGGCCCGCTAGCAGGTGAGGCGGATGGGGATGGGGGCGTCTGTGAGGCACTGAGGGGGGGCTGTGCGACCCCTGTCTGGGCTAGGGGAGCAGTCTGGTTTGAACACGGGGAGAGGTTAGCTGCGGAAGGGGCTTTAGACAGCACCACCTCTTCCTCCTCATCCTCAGTGTCTGAGTCGGACTCCAGGATCAGTGGAGGAACCCCCGTCTCAGGACTCGCTCCTGATTGGCTGCTCGTCTGTTCTTCACTGCCTCTTGTTCCTCCTTGTTCCTCACCGTCTTTCCCCTTTGTCTCCCCCTTCTCCTCTGATGCTGCTGCTTCCTCCTCCTCCCTCGTTCCGTCCTCTGTGGCAATTTCGGCCATGGAAGCCGACTGCCTCATCTTCTGCTCCGTTTCCTCCTTCTCTTTAGCCAGGATGAAGTTCCTCTTGCAGCCATTCTGGATCTCAGCCAGCAGGGCACGCTGGGTCTCAATGAAGCTCTTCACCTGAGAGACAAGAGAATAAGTCTAAAACAAGTGACCTGAACCACAAGACTATCCGAGGAAACACAACTAAATCAAAGCAATTCCTATAATCTCTTTTCAGTCAGTACCTTTCTCCAGTCTGCTGTTTTTTTCCTACAGTTTCACCTTTCTCTACACAGACAATTTTCTTTACCCCCTCTCCTCTATCCCCTTCCCCAGCCCTTGTCCCCGCTCTCACAGTTTCTTTCTTGGGTTCCCGGTCCAGGTCGAGACGCAGCAGAGAGGTGTTGACTTTTAGGGCGAGGGACAGAGCCATCAGCCCGCCTGTCTTGATCTCATTCTCTCTGAGATCAAGACGCAGCAGCCTGGGGCTCTCAGCGATGAATTCAGCCACAGCCACAGCTCCTGAAGCACAGATGGGAGAGAGAAGCAGGAGTCAAGGTTTTGCAAACAAAAATCCTACACAAACACTAAAGCAGACACACACAGACAGTTGGTCCCACCTTCACAGGACAGCTTGGTGGAGGCCAGGCCCAGCCTGAGTACAGAGCGGTTGGCAATCAGGCCATCCTTCAGCTTGTGAACCCCTTCATTCCCCACTGAGTTATGGCCCAAGTTCAGAGTCTCCAGACTCTGGGTGCATGGCTGAGGGAGAAACGACAGAGAATGAAAAGCTGTGAGAAGGTGAATAGATTATTTATTTGTGTGTTTAATATCTGTTTGAAAATCGAGTGTTTTTATTAGCAGTGGGGGAGTGTAAAAGCTGATAATAGTCATAATATCACACTGTTTTAGAATCAGATAGAATTAGCTAGGGTGACTTTTTACAGCTGGTATTTGTAAGCTTGGGTAATGGAGTGTTCAGCTGAAAATACATTGATGGTAATTGTACAAAGGTCCCACATTACAATGTTATTGCACTGTTATCCGGCTATATAAGTACCCACTGTGGAGATCTCCAGGGTTATGAAACAGCAGGCGGGACAATCATGGGATATGCCACATCAGTGTGAAGGGAGTCTTCAGGTCATTTTTGTGTGTTCTGCACCCAAGCTCCAGTGATGGGAACACTATCAGACATATTTCTTGGAAGACCTCAGTGTCAAGATTCACAAAACGCCTAAAGCAGTATTTTTTTTAATTCCAAAAATAATTTAACGGAAAACAATCATGCGTTTCTGAAAACAAGTGGATTGCCACAAGTTACAGTACGTGAGGTTGAGGTTATTCTATTATTCTGAGGTTATTCTCAGATTTAATATTTTCAGTGTTGTTACTCAATCTTCCTAATCTCTTATCACTTCGCTCTTACACCTGACACTTTATGCTACATCTGTTTCCTCCTAAGAAATTTAATTAGCTTACCTTGCAGCTCAACGTACTAGAAACTTATTTTCACCTGCCTGAATTATCTATCAATGCGACAATGATTTGTTGCTGGCACAAATAACATTTGCTTGGATACAGTTTCCTGCATCAGAGACACATTAGAGGAACTTTGGAATTCTACTGGAATCAATACAGACATGTGGATGGACTGAAGCAGTAAATCATATTAGGAAAAAGACAAATCAAATTACAGCTGTATGACCCTTTAATATTCACAATTAGAAAATCCAATCTTAACATCCACTGCCCCCCATTAAATGATAATTATTTTGTTTGTGATAGAGTTTTCTAAGAACAAGATTAAAATGAAACGTGTGGGTAAATTCTGCTAAATAGCTTTTCAAACATCAGCAATCAGGAAAAATCCTACTCATTTTCTATTTACCCAATTTCCCCATGGTGATCTTTATAATCTTATCTTCTAAAACAGTTTTGATGAATTGAGATAATTTTATCCAGAGTTACAAACATGCTGCAGTCGCCCCGTGACTCTCGTTCATTTCTGTTACTGCTATGTTTTGCTAATGTTTATAAAAAGGCAATCACCACAGAACTTGTTTGTTATACTATTCACAGGCCAAAGAACCATTTGAATATTAAAATGGACAGGAGTATTATTCAAGTGAAGCCCTGTAGTCAGTTATATCTCTCAGTATGTCTTCCTCTGACTAGGACTGTTATGACTCAGCAGTGTCATTGTCTAATTGTAGATACTGAGGAAGAAAAACCGTGAACTCAGCTCCACCGACGACAGCAGGCAGTGTGATGATAATGCCCATCACTCCACAGCAGGAATAAGACCAGTGAATGCAGCTACGCATTATCTGTAGTGGGCTCCTCTGCTGTGGTTGATAGAGTGAAGTCAAGCCAAGACGGACAGAGGCACTAAGACATTAACTGGGCCTGAGCTCACATCTATTCACAGAGCAAGATGTGACTGAACAAAATGTCAGGTGTATTAGTGAGGTGCTACATGGGAAAATCCAATCAATTCAGACATCATAGGTGCCCTTCACACCATACATTAATATGCATCTCCTTCAGTTATGGATTATCCAAATTGAATTTACATCTAAACTATTCACAGAGAATCAGATATGCAAATATGAATCACCCATATAACAACTTCGTAGTTAATGCAAAATATTTAATCTCATTTGTCCAAACAGGATATCCCAGGCAGTAAGGAGGTTGAAACGCTGCATGTGCTTATGTTATTTCAAAGCTTGTCTTCCCCTATTAGCATCATCATAGACAACAGCTAGTCCTCAGTATCGCAATGCTTTTACTTGTAAGCAAACCAGCAACTACTTGTGTATCGGAGATCGCTTGTGCACCTGGATTACTATCTGTCTTTAATGCATTTTAGGTGCATTTAAACCTACATTTTTCCATCCATAAAGAGACATGTGATGTGTAAGAGACACAGAGCTACAGTATAATGTGTATAAGCAAGCCAAACTGCCAAACATTAGCAGATATGAGAACGCCAAGGGACATATAGAGAACAGCAGAGTGTGTTGTTCTATTCTGATTACTTCTGTGAAACAGTAATGAGGAGAAAATTGAATTCTTGCTGCTTGGGCAGTCTCTCTCTCTCTCTCTCTCTCTCTCTCACACACACACACACACACACACACACACACACACACACACACGGTTTCCTCTTCAACCTCCGATAACAACAAAAGTATCTCTAACTGTGTGCACAGTGGTAGTCTTGTCCCACAGTGTGTGTCTGTACCAGTGCAGCAGCGAGGTAGCCCATGCCGTTGTGTGTGAGCTGGTTGTTCCACAGCACCAAGGTGACCAGGCCTTTCCTCTGTTCTTTCAGTCCCTCACACACGTAGGCTAGACCTGCACAGAGAGAGAGACACACATCGACAGAGAGGGGGAGAGAAAGAGAGAGAGAGCATACGCAATTAACTTCAAGTGTCAAAATTTTGAAGCTACACCTTTCTACCTGTGCACCAGGCATTTCAACAAATACACCTCACTCTTGTGTGCTATGGGATACAAAACGGAACTGGAACCAGTGCAAAATGTATGGCCTACAGTGGTACTTGCAAGGCATTTGTTTCAAGCCATTTCTAGAAAGCTCTTATAATTTCCTATTGTTTTCAATTATTTCAATGTAAATAGTTTGCCAGCACCTAGTGGTAGTTTTTGGTGCTAAACCAAGCGTACGACATCACCTGACCTCACATCTCAGGAGCCCCTTAATTAAGGCAGGTGTGCTGAAATTGGGGGACTGTGGAAGACGCCACAGAGATACAGTCTTCAACCGCCGCGTTTTTGGTTATTTTGTTTGGTTTAATCTTAGTTTTGTTTGGTGAATTTGTTTATTCCCCACTGGTTTTGATTCTTTTAAAAAAGGCCCGTTTATTTTGGGGAATGTTTGTTTGGGGTTTTGGTTTCGTTTATGACACGACAGTCAGCCAAAGCAGTTTATAGCTTAACCCAACAATTCTCAGTTCAAACCCCTGGACCACCCGAACCATTGTGGATCATCGAACTGTGAGTAATTAACTAACAGTTAACCAAAATACAGCGCGTTGATCATGTCATGGTGTCTGTGGGCAGCTAAATTAAGGTTTGGTAGCCAGAAAGAGCTTCTTGTTGTGTGTGCATCTTGCAGCTGTCAGTCAAGTGTAGATTAAAAAATATGTAGCAGTGGAAAGCATAGCAAAGGATTTTTTTCCATGCATTGAATTATTATGAGCAAGTTGACAGATTTTAGATCATTATCTTTACAGACTTATTGATAAGGATATTTGAGTATTTGGCAACGTAAAAATGTAAAACTCAAACGAAGGGCAGTATTTTCAATAGTCACAATTATATCAATAAGTCAAAAACAAAGAAAAACATGCCTTGATGTAATACTGTTATCCAGTTTGATCAGTATAGTTTCTAATCTGATATAGTAATAGAGATTTAAACTTAAAATGAAGCCAAGTTATCAAACATAGCAAAAGAGGAACAGAGATTAATACCTAACTCTTTCACAATAACTAGCTTGTCCTGTTCTAATAATAGTGATACTCTGAACAGATGAGGCATGTATTTTGCACACCGCCTTTTTCTCTGCGTTCCTCTGTACACATGGTTCCTCCGTCCAGGAGCTTTGTTACATAGGATGGTTGGTAATGCACGTATCCGGAGGCACATTCTGTAATATATGTTGTAAGTAGTTTCCTTTATTGCGCTAGTCTGCCACAACACTTTATGTACACATACACGGCCCTCTCAGTGGTAATTCAATACACATTTGCACATGATGTGCATTGTTCACATTCTGTTTCATTGCTTTATTGTTTTATTATTCTTTTACTGTTTTTATTGTTTATTTGTTATATTGCTTTATATGTATGTACTGCTTATACTCCACTTGAGTTTTTTCTCTATTGACTTCTATTACTTTTGCTGTTGCAATGACCTCAGGGATCAATAAAGTGTCATCACATCTGAGTTTGTGAGAAGACAATGAGGTGCACGCAGGGTTAACAAATCTTCTTTATAGAACTCCCTTGAAGAAGCATACAACATTATAAAAAGATTTAGTGCCGCGTACTCGCGTTCCATCAATCCTGCTTACCAGAGTCTAGGATGTGGTTGTTGCGCAGGTCCAAGATCTGGATGTTGTAGTTGAACTTGAGCAAGTTGCCAAGTTGGGCCGAGTCCTGCAGGCCATTCAGCTTGTTGTCTGCCAGGTACAATTCCCGCAGGTTCATATTCATCTTCAGAGCCGTGGCTGGACAGAGAAAAAAAAAAAGATAAGGAAGATGAGGGAAGAGAGGAAGATGAGGGAGGAGCAGGAGTGGGAATGAGGAGAAGAGGTTAGGGAAAAACATAAAGAAAGTCAGGGATAGAGAAACAGAGTCAGGGATTAAAAATGTATATTCAGTCAGATAAAACACTTCATTGAAGCCTGGAGAACCCTCCTCTTTCCCCTTGTACATGTCTTGCCTCCCATCATCCCATCAACCCCCTGGCACTCTGCCCGTCTTACCCAGTAACATGAGAGGTCGGCCAGACAGGCCAGCGTTCTCCAGGTGGAGGACTGCCAGACTGCCGCTGATCCGGAGGGCTCGCGCCACAAATGGGGCCGAGTGGTCCAGCAGAGGGGTGTTACGGGCATCAAGATACTGCAGAGAGCTTGTCTGAGGGGAGACACAGATACGCAAATGATTAGAAACAACCTCAGAGACACAAACAATTTTGTATGCATACACACAAGCACACACAGAAATTAGAAATTAAAATGTCACAGAGAAAGGTGGCATACATCACCATCTATAAAACTGTATAGTGTGTGAAATTATGTCCTCATAACCACAATCAGAAAATACAGGTGGAGTAATGACGCAAGCACACACTGACTGAAAACACGTCTTGCAGTAATATTCTCAAAACATCTGGCTAACACACACATACACACACCCACCCACCCCTGTTCCACCTCTGCACCCTCTATCCTCTAGCTGGATGCCTCTGCTCTCCATCCTAATCCAGGACCTCCCATTACCTGTAATCTGATCTGCTGTGGTAAACTGAGGACTCGCTTCACAATGCCAGCTAAGAGCATTATCAGACCTGATACATAAAACATACACCATTATCCTCAAATGCGCAGATGTGAATGATGAAGATGATGACGTGTTTGTGCACAGCCTCCATGCAGACCGGCCAGAGGCAGTGAAATATGGGCCTTTGTCTGCTTAATCCAAGGCTTCACCTCAGGGATTCAAGGATAGGCGGTTGCCAAAGCATTTGTGCATAAAATATCTATTGGGCTTTGCTGAAATGAGCTCCAGTCTTTTATTGACAAGCTCAGACACAAACAGTCTGCAAGCTGGAGGGTGTGAGTGGTGTCTCCAGGCGGTTCTTCTGAAATATACCTCATCACTCATCAGACACTCATCAACGCGTATAACCAGGGGAAATGCCTTTTGGGCATAACACTGATCCGACGACAAATCAGCCAGATATCACACAGTCACAGGTGAGATTACAGTGGGGCTGTGGTGATCCTGAAATTTTTTAATGATGATTATCGTCTCACAAATAATTGCGATTAATGATTTAATTGTCCCCCCCCAAGGAGAGTGAGTAATGAAATGAGCACATGAAATAACAAATAAATAGGTCACAATATTAAAAATAAACAATGTGCTGATCTGCGAAGTCGTATGTGGCTTTGCAGTGTGATCCATGTTGCTCACTGTGCTACATGTCAGACCAAGGGAAGAGAGTGTCTGTAAACTTCAGAGCGTTTGTGCGCACGCTAGAATGAGCGGACTTTGAATCGCCTTCAGTCAAGCGAAGACACCAACAGGCTGCACAGCGCTACAGCTGATGTCAGCATCCACAGCAATCTAATAACATAATGTACAAAGGAAATACAACATCATGCTGTAAAATAAAAATCATAAAAATAACAACCAAATTACTGTCTACATTTCTATTCCTAAAATATGACAATATATATACTGGGGGAAAATGGAGGCGTAGCCATTATTTGATTGTATAACATTACAGGCACATCGCCAAAAGCACTTGAATTAACAAAACACCAAAAAGAACTAAGCAGTTAAATGATAAACAGCAACAAAGTGTAAGGTATATAAAAACATTACATATTTCTTCTATAATATAGAATAGAATAGAATATAGAATTTAATTCTTGGAATGTGTTTTTACGTGCGCACTCATCTCGCATTTCCTCCTATACCTTGCAGTATTATACAGTATTAAATTATAGGAAATATCCAAGATGGATGAGATTTGCTTAATGTCAAACATGGATATGTATATAATAAGCTCAGTCAATTAAATCCTTCGTGGAAAGAAAGATTCAATCTCGCAGGATTTCTCTGAAGCGGTTCCTTGGCATGGTTTGTCTGGAAGAAGTCTGTTTAAAGTTTTCTGACCGGAAGCTGTTGATATCCGTGTTTTTACAGCATATATTTCACAGAAATACAGAAGCACAATGAACGCTTTCAGTTCATCCACAGACATCCCATGTTTTGTGTCCAGGAACTCTGTGCGCCTCATCACACTATTACTTTGAAGTAATCATATGTGTGAAATTAGTTTCCATGGAGTTTATCTCCACATCCAGTTAACCTCTCCACACCTGCCTGCACGAAGATTTGGGCTATTTCACAGGCAGCAAGATCCAAATCAAAGTAATGACCTAGGGGGCGACGGGATATAAACTTTGACCAATGTGCAAACACATTTGCTTTTATTTGAAAGTTGACGTCAATGGTCATACAAAATAATTGCAGTTGGCTCCTATAATCGTGATTATTGGAGTATTCAATTATTGCAGCAGCCCGAGATTATAGTCTTTGGGTGATATTTGAATACATTTATCTGACAACCAATTTTGAATTCTTTTGTTTTTTTTAAGATTATATTTTTGGGCATTTTGCCTTTATCAGACAGATAATAGTGAAGACAGACAAAAAAGGTTGGGGGAGAGAGGGGGGCGGCATGCGACTAAGGTCCTGCTCCAGATTCAGGTTGTTGTGGTTATTGCGCCTTAGACCACTGATCCAGCAGGACGCCCCCCATTTTGAATTCTGAATGGTGAGGACTGACTTCAAAGAACACGGTAAAAGGGCAAAAGCTTGACTTCGGAATAACAAGCGAGGCAGGACAGACCCTTATGTCAGAGTGCTGACAGAACGGTGTGGGTGCACCGACCCGGGCTCAGCCAGTATCAGACAGCACCCACAGAAAATCGGGAGCGCCTCTGCCTTCCCCCTGGGCACAAAGCTGACATTAAGAAGTAGGTTTTAGGAGGAGAGGACTTGACAGGGCCTCAAGTCAAAAGCCTTTGAGACCGATGACTTTAATACCTAATGCCATTTCTTTGGCCCGCACACATGCATACCAAAGCATTTTGATATCATAAAACGACTAAAAGCCTAAAGACAGAATGTGTGATACTGCACAGTTTGGGCTTGAGGATGAAGAGCTATTTCATATTTTCTCCATCTTTCTCTCTGAGGGAGGAGAACAAACACACACAGTCCAGTGTGGTCCATGGCCCCTTCTTCCATTTTACATTTGGGTGAACAGCCATCATCCTTCTCATCCTATCTCGTTCCACCCACTTCATTCACCCCGTCCCATTCCTATCCCACCTGCATTTCTCTGCAGAAACTATTATGCCTTTGGGGGGGGGGGGGCATGATCTCCCACCTTCCTCATCATGTGAGCTGCGGCCTGCCATCCTCGGGTGCCGATGTGCTTATTGAAGGAGATGTTGAGGTGTGTGGCCGACTCGTAGTATTCGATCATGTCAAACAGAGCTGATGCACCCTGAGAGGCAGAGAGAGAGAGAGACAGAAGCAAAAGAGAAGAAGAGGAGAGACGTATTGAACATGATGTAATTTCAGGTTCAAATGTAACAGTTGGAAGAAAAAAAATCCTGCTGTTTATGACAAAGTACATTGGTGTTCTGCAAACTGTTATGAAACCTGAAGATAGAAGGATGTTAAGAGATACAGCCTTGGCAGTGTTGAGAGCAGCTGCGGTTGCCCTGGTAACGGCCCCTCAGGGTTAGGTGAGACCTGCTGGGACGTTTCCATGAGGGCCTAGGGGTGGGGATGCAGAGACTAGAGCTGCAAGGAGAAGTTCTCTTGTCTAGACTACTGTCAATGGTTGCAAATATTCAGCAAGATATGAAATAGTGCACATGTACAAATGAATAGTTTTAAGAGTTCTTCGCTTCTAGACACAGGAGTCTCTGATGAACTCCATTCATTACAAGATGAAAAATCTTTTTTGAAACATGCGGTCTAAGTAAAGTTATGGTAATGAGGGTTCCTAAATGGTAGGGCCTGACTGAATAGACTGATTACATCTCAATGGGGGGAGTCTTCCTTCCTCTAATCAATCATTGACATGCTGGTTATGTAATGAAATTAAAAGCTGTTGATGACGCCGCATCAAAAATGATGGCTGCTGATTTAGCTTCTCTCTGTATTTTTCCATTAGCCTCCCATATTTCATCACAATATGCCTATCGCTCATGAACAAAAATTTGCATATTATAATAGCCAAAATGAGCTACTGGCTCATTAGCGCTCATGTGGATTCTGTGTCCCTCCCTACCTGTGAATCAGCATTATCTAAAAGCAAGGGCAAACAACAACAAAATAATCAGCCAATGATGGATTGCCCCTGCGCAGCCAGTTGCAGTATGTGACTAGCAGATTAAAATGGAGTATGAGAGCATCTGAGTGCATCTTCCTCTGAGGCTGATGAGGAGTGACGACAGGGAGACAAAATCGGGCAGGCTGCTGCACGGCTCTGCCACACAGTCTCACAACCTCTTCCCCTCTGTGTGTGTGTGTGTGTGTGTGTGTGTGTGTGTGTGTGTGTGTGTGTGTGTATATTGGGTGACATTAGTGTGTATACGCAAGTGTGTGTTTATCTACAGGGTGGGGGAGATGAGTCACATCCAGACCAATAAAAGCCAGTCTGTTAGCACTCCCCAACGCCTGCTCCTCCCCATGCCCCTTAAACTACCATTCATAGAGCGTTTCCTCTCCTTTTGTCTCCCCACATCATTCCTAACACAGCACCACTGCTGCAGACACAGAACTCAGCCAAATCAACCCATCCATATTTCCCACACCTATTACAACCACCTACCCATCTTCTGACCCCAGATTCCATTTATCTTGTATCCCAGCTTGCGCCACTCTCAGCTCGACTAGCCCCACTTTCTCAGTGTTTTCTTCTCCTCCATCACCGCTTCTCATTTTGATCCAGCCTGCGGCGAGACGCTCGTCTCAGACCAGGATGCTGCGCTGCGGTGACTCAGTGACTGACTCACTCAACCACTTCACTGACATTTCCAGGGCAGTGTTCCATGTGGGGACAACAGTGTGTATGTGACCGTGCGTTCCCTCGGTTTGTATTATGCTATGCTTGGGTGTGTGAGTGTCTGGGCTGCATGTGCATTATCCGATACAAATATGTGTTTCAAAAGGTAGCTGGTTACGTGTACTGTATTGTACTTGAATGGATAAATAACTGCTTGCGTTTTGCTTTGTGTATCAATAAGAAAACCTGCATGGTGACTTTATAATCACGAATACCAATAGTGTGTGTTTTTATGTGTAAAGACTATGACTTTAGCCCTAATCAACTGGATCTGTTGTACTAGGGGAGGTCTTGTGTTTTTCCAGGGGACCATTCATACGGGATAAAGGGTCCCTGCAAATTCCCTTAAATTACTGGATATAAAGCATCATGATCTTCGCTTCCGCTTATGTGTGTTGGCCGCCAAAAACGTAACACATTACTATATTACAGAGACAGTTGAAGTGGATTTCCGTTACCAGGTGACCTTTCAGTTTGGCAAAAAACAGTCGGTGATTTGCTCTAGATTTTTTACTTACTTATTTTACTCATCACTCCGGATGGTTTTTAGCCAGTGGCAAATTACAGGATGCTATTCCAGGATGCAACTGGGTCAAATGTGTTCAACTTGGGGACTGATTCAGCCAGGAATATCATGGACCCAGTCCAGCCAGTGTGAGTGGTCATATCATTTTCATCTATTCATTGTTGCAGGAAGGGCCGGGGCTGGGAGTCAGATCCAGGTCCCTCTTGCTGTGAGGCGATAGTGATATCAACTGAGCCACCATGCCACCCTGGTAATATATTATTATATAAAAGAAAGCTGTTATGAATTATGGGTCCAGGGTTTGTTAAAACATTACTGGATAGTCTTACCTACAGGCCAAGTTAGGCTAGGCATATTTTCTGCCTAATGAATTATACAATGTGCCTTTAATAGATAGGCATTTGATTAGTATGATAAAGGGTATGGATGTCACCTCCACAGTGGTTCCAAAAAATGTAGCCCTGGTGAGGCTACAGATAGACTTGACCTGTAGCTCTCATTACAACAACCCATCATAGCAGCTTGTAGGATATAGCTCTCCTGATGGACTTTAACTTAAGCCTATCTTTTATTGGCTCCCAAGGAGTGCATTTGTATGTGGGTTTGTAGCAATTAAATTAGCAAAAGCCTCCTCAAGCGCTTCCATGTCAGCCCGTCTTCACTTTCACAGACAAAAATAAAATTGTGCGTTCATTGACAATCAGGCAGTAACACGACTGCCACTCAAATCATCTGCAAATGGGTTGAAACACATGTCTCTCCAGACAAGACTAGAATTATCAGACCACCTACAAGTGTGCTGAAAAAACAGTAGGCGAATGGGGACTATATTAATACTGGGGTCGAGGGGGGGGCTCCGGACAGGATTGAAATTAACAAGTAGCTCACGTAATAATTAAAATTACCCTACTTACTGTGGAGAAACTAATCCTATCTGGATGGGGCTGAAGCCAAGGCTTGCATCTGTGTGTGATACACAGCCTCAAGGCCGTTGCAACATATATTCGGAGCTGTGTGTGATGGGAAGTGGTCAGGGCCGGTGTGCCTCTGCTCTACAGTGCTGCACTGTCTCTGTCTGTGCGTGTCTAGAACCCAAACCTCCCTAATGGTGTTTACACACACTGACATCTGCAGTAATCAGAAAAACCATGACAAACACTCCACATCCTGCCAGTGCAGTAAGAGTGGGAGAGAGGATCGGAAAGGGGACTAAAGTAACAGTGGAAGAGGGTGAGAGATGAGAGAGAAGGAGAGGTGACAGAAGGATGAAAGATATAGGTGTGCAGGATGGACTGGGAGGAATGAAGGATGTGAAAGATGGGATCCTCTTACATCTTCATCCAGGTTGGTTTGCTCCAGGTCCACCACTTTAAACTGGACCCTCTTCAAAACCTCTTCCAGAGATTCACATGCCTTGTAGTCCAGCTTCTCACCTGGACACACAAGTCAATTCACCATTTAACAATAACACACAATAAGTTCTTGTGTCAAATGAAGTTCATCAAAATAGTAATCAATCTCCCAATATGAAAATGTCTCTTTCCAATGCCTGTTGATTCCAAAGGCAAAAAAGCCTAAAAATGTTAAGTATTGTGTGTGAGTGTGTTTTTGTGCTTACCTTTTAGGTCTAAGCATTCATTTCGCTGGGTCAGGTCTTTCAGTTCCTACAGAAACAAAAAGAAGCAACGTAAGCTGCACACAGTTGAGTTTGTGTATTTCACCATGGAAACAAACATTGCTTTTTAAATGGTGAATCTTTCACATCACGCAGGAGTGCATGGAATCAATCAGCATGGGGGATAAAATACAGATCCTGTGTAAACTAAGATAAACCTCTGCTGCAAAGAAAAGCATCTGCAGGACACACTCAGGGTGTGTGTGCGTCTCTGTCCCTGTGTGCTGGTGAGTTCTGGTACCGCTGGTGAGGTCTGCTAGGGAAGTACTGCAGCAGCAACCATTTTGCAACAGTGTGAACAGCGAGTCCCGGGGATGGCAGTTTAGATATGAACAGCATACTAGATAAGAGGGGCTGTGCCAATTCGTAAATGTGCCATGACCATTCACTCAACTGTGAACCCATCCTGCTTGCCAGTGGCTTCATTAACCTGTGCCTATACTGCTCAGTGTGTGTGTGTGTGTGTGTGTGTGTGTGTGTGTGTGTGTGTGTGTGTGTGTGTGTGTGTATTTTTGTGTGTATGTGTGTGCCCTGATGGCCCTCTTTTCTATCTTGTGACACAGCCTGACACCAGACCATCAACACATGGAAAAGGTGCAGAGATATGTAACCCCTTGACCTGGTGAAAACACACTCCCACACACACACACACACACACACACACACACACACACACACAGAGCTGTCCTCGAAACTATGTACCAGCAAATCCCTCTCCACTGCACTGCACTGCCCAGCCCATTCAGCATGAACTCTATAACCTCCACGCTCGTGCCACACTGCCATCAGTTATCTGTGTGCAAGCCTAACATACTGAAGCTTGGTAGTACATCAGAGTTCATGGCCTCCTGCGTGACTTAACGGCTTCCAATTTGTTCAAGTCAATAGCATTCAATTTTGTTGTAATGTATCACACTATGGGCGCCTGTTGTGAAAAGATCTGTTGGTAATCAAATGCCGCATTTAATGAGCTGTGTTGTCGTATTGGTAAGAAGTTTAAGAAACACAGTGAGACTAAACATTGCATCAAGTGGGTTAGTCATTTCAAAGATAATTCAGTTAACAAAGGCTGTGGTCTTTGAAACTGTCTGAAGTGGTCTGCTGAACTGAATAATATGCGAAAGTATGGAAAACAGCAAAAAAGAACAATGCCCTTTCGACAGTATTTTCCACGATGTTTGTTTTGAAATATGGTCTACTGCAAAAAGCCTGGTTGCCCTTTAGCCTTCAGGTGGTGTTGACTATCTGAACACAAGCAGACACGCACATTTTGGGCAATTTAACAGCAAGTCAATCTTCGCCTCCAGTTGAGTTAGGCACCTGTCAGCGAGAATGTCTTTATCAGTACAAATACGACTCTGACAGAGCTGCTAGAGGCAAAAATAGTGTACAGTGCACAGTGTGCATTTGCATTGGTGTGTGTGTGTGTGTATATGTTGGGGGCTGGGGACCCTGTATTACACTATACCAAGCTATTGATTCCCTGTCTGGTCTTGCGTGTTATGCTGTGGTGACTTGTTATTCGTTATACATTTTTATTGTTTTTATTATGTGGTTTTACTGTAAACTCTTTCTGCAAACCCAATTTCCCTTACGTAATAACATTGGAATTGAAATCAAGAAAACAATATGACGTCTGGGTGTGACAGAAGAGTTAGGAGGCCATCGAGCACAAGTACATGTGCATGTGAGAAGGTTTTGTGGCCTGTTGTTAGTGGACTCTATGTGGCCCTGAATGGCCTTTTTCGACCGTTTGGCCCTCCACTTCCCTCCCTACTATGTCTTTGTCTGGGGGGGAAGGACTATGAATAAGCAACCCGATATGTCTGTGCTCTGCACACAGGCTTTCATGGCACAAAAGGAGTGTGTGTCAGCACAGTATGTGGATGTCGCCAAGTCTGAAAGCGTTGATGTGTGAGTATGTGGCATGTGCAGCAAAAGTCTTACTCCACAGATACTGCGCTACCATTTAAGGAAAGTCGTGTGTTTCTGTGTATTTTGAGAAAGCAAGTGTGCACCTTTTGCCTGCGTGTGAGGGATTGTGTAATAGGGAAACCACTTGTCTCTTAGGGAATTGCAGCGGCAGAAATGTGACACAAGGCTGCCAAGTGTCCAGGTCTTAAGACTCTGGCAGGGGTTACTGAGGAGCAGGCATTCAACACATAGCAGCCAAACACTCGCTCGTACAAACACATAGACACAACTGCCCTTAAATGTACAGAACCTGTAGGGCCCCTGGAAAGCTGCCACGTGTACAGTCCAGTTGGACTTAATAAAGAAAGCATTTACAGCGACAAGGAAAAAACAGTAAATGGCTGAACTCTTCTTACTGACCCCCCCCCCCCCCCTCTTTCTGGCCAGTCATTTGGTTTGACTGGCCTGTTTATATGGCTGGGTTATTCCAAGGATGACTAAGCAGAAACGAGAGGGGGCTGTAGTGGACCACAGACTACAGGGAAGGGAGGAAGGGAGGGAGGAAGGGAGAGGGGGAGAGGCCAGACAGTGCACATATGAAAAAAGACAAGATAAAAAGATGTAGAAAAGAAACGATGTAGAGTCATGAAGAGGGAAAGCAGAGGGTGATGGAGGGAAGGGGGGAGAGAGAGGGAGAGAGACGCCAGTGATGATGATGACTCCCCAGCCAGTCGACTCCCAGTGGAAATTTACCCAGATCATAGGTCTAAACGAGGCCCACAGCAGCACAGAGCAGAGCAGCAGCTTAGCACATTGGTGTGTCTTTCCACAAGTAGCCGTGATGTCAGACCAACTTCTCTCTCTCAGCTGATCTAGCGTGCGGGGAGAAGGTCGGGAGGGATTTCTTTGCCGAGTCTCTCACATCACAGATGTGATGCCATTTGAGGTTTGCCTTGTATCAACATCATCGCTCTCAAACAGACACACACATGCAGGTGCGTGTGTGTGCGTGTGTGTGTGCGAAGCTCCGCCGGAGGGGCCCAGTGAAGGGTCATGGAGTGTGTGTTGGGTGCAGTAGTGTGCAACAGAACAAACAGGAGACAGTGCTAATGTGTCCCTGCTGCGAAGGCAAGCTCTGCCAACGCCTCTGTCCTGCCACTCTCACTAGGGGAGACTCAGTCTGGTGACAAGACATTCTCACAGACACACACACACACACACACACTAAGACACAAGCAGATACACATACGCTTGCATACCCCCAGTTCAAAAGGCAATGTTATCTGATCTACCGTAAAACTTCCAATAATGGCTGGGGCCTTTATTTACCTCGACAAAAGAGAGCACCAAGCCTTTATTATAGACAGGCTATTATTAGAAACAGCCCATTATTTCTTTTGGCAGGTCCACAGTACCCGGTATGCCTATAAGTGACTGCATTTACTGGTATTCTGTAAAGAATTGCTGCTCAAATTGATACCATTGCCTTTTTAGGCCTAAAAATAATACTGCTATAGGCAACTGATACCAGATACTACTACTACAACTGCTTCTACTACTGCTGAATATGTGGTTGATATATTTAAGAAAAACAATTTACTACTTCATCAAAAAATGTGATTTATTCATGGTAACATACCAGTTGGCTACCAGAACATACCGGTCATCAGTCTTGCAAATAAAGCATCAATCAAAGGGCAATCAAACAAAAACTGCCAAAGCCACAAGAGTAAATACAAAAAAGTTCTCTGTCACGTATTTTTGACTAACAAACGTAGGAGCAAACAAAGGAGCAATGCTGAATGACGATCCAAGCAGCAGAGTTATGTTTGCGTAATTAATTTTAAGGCTTTCGCAACGCTGCCTGCATCTATGGCAGTGAGATAAACATGTCAGCGTGTTCCACTACATTCAACATAATTTTTGTAACATATTTTGAGTTATTTGAGTAATTTTAAAGATATTTTAGGCTATAAATATTGTATGAATATAGACTCATCTCTGGAAATTCTGCTATATTTTTTTATTATTTTATATTTAACCCTTTATCTATGCACACATACAACACTCCCCGGCTATTGTTAGATCCGGCCACTATTTGACACTTGGTCTTTATTGGAAGTTTTATGGTTAATACCTGTGTTTCACCTACACATACTTGAAAGTACCATCTTTATCTCCGTCTAGACTGATAACAGAAAATGCTGTGGTTGGATTCATCGTCTAGATGCAGGACCAAGACCACTTGCCTCCTCAGGTCACAAAGGACCAAGAAACCTGAAACCTGCTTCCATCCTTTCATGGACACTCTGCAGGAAGGCCTCATTACTCTGTAGGGTTACTCCCTGTAACTGTCATACATTTAAACAATAGGGAAGGTAAATTTAGTATTTTGTTTGACTGTTTGCGAAGGTAAGAATGGAGGTTTGTAAGTCAGTGTGCTGTCTGCATGTGCTTAAGGTGTGTGTCTGTTTGGTGAGGGGTGGGCCGTCTTGAGGGTTTAGCACTTGAGTAAATACTAGCCTAGATGCCATGTAATCTCATCATCTATATTCTTTGATCTGTTCTCCCAGTACTCACATCACCTAGACCTTCGTTAACCCAAACATTCTTTACTTTTTCTCCATGTTTCTGTGCCTCTCTCCTGGCTCAAAAACCATTATCTAATATCATGCTTTGAGCATCATTAAGACTTGGTAATCACTGGAGCATTTGATAGCATTAGAGCAACAGGCCAATCGCCAGTACAGTCAATCCTCCCTCTTTTCCATGTTAGCCACAGGGGGAGTCATTTGAGGTCAAAAAAAGCCTTGTGGGTTTCTTTGCCCATTCATTCATTGTTTCGCCTCCTCTCTGTTCTCTGTGACCAAAACAAAGCAAAGTCTCAAATGCAGTGGGATTTTAGCAGAAACAATGGCCACATAGGAGGAAACACTTGAACGTGTCCACAATCCCCGCACACATCAAGTGTGCTTGCATGCGTTTGCACAAACGCACGTACACAGACACGAGGTAGGCACCAATATAAAAACAAACAGCCCTAAGGCTTTCCCTACTGGATTTTAAGAACTGCTTATACAGAGGGATTACGGCACACATGACCGTGCTGACTAACCCAGAACAGCCACAAAAAAGGCCAGAAAATGAATAACATGAAACGCCCTTCTGCCTGCTGGAGTAACAACCACCCTTGCTGGGAAAAGAACCGCCTCTCTACTGGGTGCTACTGGACTGATCCACAGCAGTTCAGCAAGTTAGGGCTGTGATGGCTTGCAACTCTGCCAGGGGATTTGACAAGGGATTATGAAGGTTCCCCTAGAGGCAGCCAATAGTATAATTTCAAATTCAACTGCCCTCATTCATCAACATTTAACTGACATTGTTTTTAAAAATCTGCATTTCCCACTGGGTGAAATCAAAATCTGTAGACTCCCACACACTGTCTTCACTATTTCAAGACACAATGTTTCAGTCAAGTGACGTTCCTCAGGTATCTGAATAAACATTATAATGGGGCCTGTGTATATAGGGGAACAGGAAATAAGATGGTCCAATCATAGGTCGAAGGTAAATCAGTACCTTGTGAGGTAAAAAGACCATCCAGGTGACAGGGTATGACAGTCAAAAGGTTAATCGACACTCAAAAAAGATTAGCAACATCCATAAATCTATACACTGCATCCAATATCAAGAATCGGGCGCTTCGGTGGCTCAACCAGTAGAGCATGTTGTACCATTCAGGCCAAGTCCTTATCGCAGCGGCACAGGCTCCAAAAAAAAAAAAGGATAAAAAAAAGGTATAGAAATAAACCTGTGGGCTATACAAAAATGGACAAATCACAACTAGAAATGTTACACCCAATGGCATCTTCCATTGGGTGAAATAAAAACCTTTAAAAACCATAACAAAACAAACAATATCAATCAAGAGAGACTAGGTGTCAAGGCTAGTTGTGAGTGGGTCAGTGTCAGGCTGACTACAATGCTGTATGTGTGTGTGTGTACAACTGTGTGTGTGAATGTGTTTTTTGATCTGGCTCTTCTGTAGTTGTTAGTTTGTGTTTGTGTTTAGTCGAGCCTCACCTGTATCTGTTTGAGCACTTTGGGGATGGGTTTGCAGTTGAGCTTCTGACAGGCCTGTCGATAGGCAGAGAGAATCTCCTCCACTGTCACATTCTGGGCTGCAAAACACAGAGAACAAGGTTAGGACTGCTTTTTTTTGCAAAATCTCAGTGTATCTCTGTCTCTCTTTAAGAGGACACGTGCACCCACACACACACACACACAGTGGAATCAGCGACATGACACTTGTAATCTATTAGCATAATGATGTCAGGTTAGGGAATGGTTTCTTTTTAAATGGCTTGTTTGTGTTGTGGTGTGTCTGCCTTGGAGGAGCGCTCTCTTGTCACAACAGACAGGATCAGAGATTTTAACCCCTAAAAAGTCGCCACCTACTTAAGTTTGAAAAAAAGAAAGTATTGTTCTCAGTCTGTGTGTGGGTCAGCCGCCCCAGACCGTGGTCGGGCTAACTCCAGTCAGATGACTGAGCTACATTCAGACCCATTGTTCTAGATCTGAGAGACTCTGCTGAGAGTTGGAGTGGCACTAGAATAGATAGAGACAGAGGGAGAGAGAGAGAGGGAGGGAGGGAGAGAGAGACAGAGACAGAGACAGAGAGAGGGAGAGAGAGAATATGTATGCAGGCATGCAGAGAGTTGAGGAGTGGCACTTGTGTATTTGTGTGCACTAGGGATGTAACGAAAGTCTGTGACACAAAATTTAGCGACACAGATATCTGACGATATGCATCATGGAGCTGCAGTCTAATATCCAAGACCTAATAAAATTCTCATGAATTTCAGAATGGTTTTTCTCCGTTTGATTGTTTGAACACTAGAGAGAGCAAGGCCCGCAAGTTTTAGCTTCGGTCATCACACTTCCGGTGAGCCCTGCTGAAGTCACTGCTGTTTAGATGCAGCAGGAGAGAAGATGAACTCAGGCGAAACTGAAACTGAGGATGGTCAGTCAAGTTTTAAGTCTGCTGTCTGGCAGCGTTTTGGGTTTCCAATTAAGGAAGAAAACTGCAACAAGACAGCTGACAAGACAAAGCTGTTTGCAAGTGTTGTAAGGGAGCCTTGCAGTTTTGTTTTTGTTTTCCCTCAGAACTATAAATAGATTTTTGCCAGTCAAAATTGTCTTCATTCAGATTTTGCTCAAAACATCACTATAATGTCAAACTAGTATTGTGTCTCGAATCGAACTGTTATCTGAATGTAGTGTTACATCCTTAGTGTGCACAGAATATTTCCCACTTTGATATTAGTCCTCTAGTTAACTTTTAGCTAGTTAACCATCCAGGTAGCAGGGAAACAGGAGGAAAAGTTTGCAGAAGCTTAGACATTACTGCTTTGTATCGAGCAGCACAACAGGTAGCCAATCAGGAGCCTGTCTGACACAGAGCCATCGGTTTGATTTCATTTGATTTGCTCACGGTCAGAGACAGTGTACGTTGCTTGGGCAAGGACAAAGTTTAGGAACAATCAAAGGCCAAAGATTGTATTTAACCTGAGGCACTCAAATGCCATTGATTCAATAAGTTACCGGCCAGTGTGGCGGGTGACACCAAGACAAATTTTACCGGCATTTGCTGCTTGGTTTGTGTTAATTTTGGTCTGTGTATGGAGAGAGATACATGTAGAGAGAAAGAGAGCTAGACCGACAGATAGAGACGGAGCAAACTAGGCATCCACTGTAGAATAGATTCCTAGGTAATAAGATGGGGCTGGTGTGTATGTGAGTGTGTGTGTGTATATGTGTGTGTGTACTGCATGCCCACCAGACGGGAATCTGACTTTGTGCTGCTGTCAGCATTTTGATCGCTCTTGCCAAGGTGAGTGTGTGTCCGCTTCACTTTTCATTCCTCTTTGTCTCCTTTCCCCTTCATCTCCCTCAGTGTGTCCCCTCCCCCCCTTACCTCTCCCAACACCCCCCCATCTGTGCAGTGTAGTGTAGTGACTGAACAGATTGGATTGAGGAGAATCAATATCATTAAATTGTTTAAAAAAACACACTCACATTTCAGCAACATATAAAACAACCACCATCCTTTTGTACACTTGGTGGAGCCAGACAAGCTTCAGCATTACCATGCAAAGTAAACTTGTGACTTCATGCTCAGCACAGCCTCTAAGAAAACTAAATGCAAGATGTTTCCCAGTTATTCTTATATAGTCAGTCAAGTGATAAGCAAATAACATGAACCACTGGATGTTGTTGGCCTGTAGCAGATGTCAGCATGTCAATTTTGAAGGCTGAATCTATCTGTCTGTGTGTGTGTGTGTGTGTGTGTGTGTGTGTGTGTGTGTGTGTGTGTGTGTGTGTTCGCGCATGTCAGAATGAATGACCCGCTGGTGGGACAGAGAAGCACAGAGGCTATATTCAGGACAAAGGTTAACCGTGTCAAGCAGGCGCGTATGTCTGACCAACTGTGCTGTTCACAGTCTAAATAAAACGTAACTTCAGATCACGGCTATAAGCCACTGCTAGAGAACAATATTGTTGTGTGTCTGAGGTTAATGGAGAGTGTGTTTGTGTGTGTGTATGGGAGAGAAAGAAAAGGGAGAGAAAGAGTGGTGATTAGGAGCGTGACATGAATACAATGAGAATGGCTACGACACATCTTTCACTTGTTTTAGATCTAGACCAAACATCAACCGAAACGGAAAACAGTCTGGGTCTTTGATCCAGCAGCAGGCCCTGGGTCTGTCACACACACACACACACACACACACACACAGTAAGGACCACAGTAGGTCAGATGTGGACAGGCTGGCTCAGACATGAAGAGGAAGCAGCAGCCGTCAAAACAGGGTATTTCTGAAGGGAGTGAATGGAGACTGAGTCCAGAAGACAATTTGTTACATTCTTCTTGTAAATGTCTGTGACTGAATTGCAGCTGCAACTCAGTGATGCTATCATCACAGTCTTAAGTCTTAGCTACCCAAACTTGATTTGATAACAGGCTTCAGGGCTATTTCGGGAATTTGGGAAAACAAAAAAGGACTTGACTAAATTGAATAAAATAAAATGTCCAAACTCTTACCAGAAACCTTGGTAGGTTTGCAAAAATGAAACTCACCTATGCCTGATTTCTCCAGTTATCTTGCATGTTCAACCATGAGAAGTAATTAGTGAAATCAGCAAGTTGTTACAAATGCCTGCAGATACAGCAGCCATGACGCCTGACCCCGACAGAGAATCAGAGCTTGCAAAGCTAAGAGGATGGTTACTAGAAAGAATCGGCCAACATGTTTACTAATGCAGACAGTTTTGTCAACAGTATTTTAATGTTATTTATCCTATTGACCTTTTCTGAGTGTAGGGTGGGAGGAAAGCTGGGCTGCTTTGTCTGAGAAATCCTTATTTAAAAATGTGTGATACTAGTGGCAATTGTTGAAAAAGAAAAAAATAAGCTGGCAAACTACTTTGCAACAAAATTAAAAGTTTTTTTTGAGATTCTTCTATAAAGCATTTCAACAAAAAAACAAACAAAAAAGTACAGGTTCAGTATAAAGCCACTTGCATAGGGGAAGGATGTGACCGGAAAGAATGGGGAAGGCATTACGTGAGGAGACTTCGCATTAACGCCAATCGTAAAACTCGCTTTTACTGTATACTGTGGTAAAAAAATATATTTTTCCCCACTCGTATTGTGTAAACAGTATAAACTATAAATGGATGAATTTTTTTCACAAATCAAAGTCTGCTTTTTCACGATTGGAACAGATTTTGGTTGGATGGGATACATGACTTGTTTATGTAAAGTTCTGTCTCATTTTGCTCCGAATCCATAGTGCAGTAGCGCCCCCAAAAAGAGCGTTAATAAATCGCTGTCGTGCCTTCAAGGTAAGGCTCCCCATCATTCATGCCAGCTTCCAGTATTTCATCAAATACTGTATTTCAGTATTTCATCATGGTTTGATAATCAGTTTTTACACCCCTGACCACCACCCACTCCACTGATCAAAATTGTCAGCCATAATTATTTCAAAAAGGGGCCGTTACCCAGTGTATTGTAGGCAGGACTTTTTATTTGACCGAAGTTAATAAATAGTCATTATTGTATGTTAACCAGAGAGGATATATGGATGTAAAAATCTAGATTCCATCTCCATTTCAGGGACTGACTCAAATACTGAAATATTTGTGCCTATCCCTAGTAAAAATTCACAGAGATTCCAAAATTCTTCAAAAATTACCCTAGCTGACATAAAATTCCCCCCAAAAGGGTGAAGAAGCCCAGAATTTGACATGTGTAAACTGTGAAACTAATATTTCAATTGAAGCCGTGCTGTTTTCTGGAGGGGGGACAGCACCAGGTACGTGTCTGTTCCTGTCAACAACATACCTGTGCTTCTTAACCTACAAGTGCCCTAGTGAACCAGTGTTTAGCAACCATGTGTGTTTAGTGCCCCAGTGTGTGCCTCTGTGACCAGAGCGTACGTGTGCATGCATGTACATTTGGGTAGTGTGTGTGTTCCACTGTACACTATGTCCTTGGAAAAGCGTTACTCTGCTGTGGAGCGAGTGTGTGTGTACACACTTCCCGAGGGTTGGGGTGGGGTGGGGGGGTGGAGGGGACGCCCGGAAAGGCCAGAAGCACATTCCCACAGTCTGTTCTGAGGAGAAAGTCCCTTGCCTACTACACAGTATTAACACACACAGTATATTAATCACTGTGTGTGTGTGTATGTGTGTGTGTGTGTGTGGGGGGGGGGGGGGGGACTGACAAACAAAGAGTGAGGGAGAAACATGGGTCTATTTGATTTAATGAATAATAATTTATCACCAATGTGCTCAGCAACAAAGAGCTGTGTAAGAGAGCTTGGGTTGCACACCTCAGCAATAATAAACTAGTGTGTGTGTGTGTATGTATGCATTTATGTGCGTGTGTGTGTGAGTGAGTGAGTGAGTGAGTGAGTGAGTGAGTGAGTGAGTGAGAGAGAGAGAGAGAGAGAGAGAGAGAGAGAGAGAGAGAAGAGAGAGAGAGAGAGAGAGAGAGAGAGAGAGAGAGAGAGAGAGAGAGAGAGAGAGAGAGAGAGGAGAGAGAGAGAGAGAGAGAGAAGAGAGAGAGAAAAAAGAGAGAGGGAGAGAGAGAGAAAAAAGAGAGAGAGGGAGAAAACAAGAAACAGAGTGCTACTCAGTAGCCAGAAGCACACAGTGTACCCTGCACTCCCCTGGTTAAGCTAGGTGTTAAATAGAAGTCAGAGACGCGCGCTGCAGCCCTGCAGGACCATAAAGAGCTGAGCTACAGCTGCTGCCTGCTTTTCTGCTTGCTCTGTCTGAGTTTTATTGCACTCCATCCAGTACTGCTGCATGCATGTATGAAGGGAGCGGAGATGAGGAGGCAGGCAGCAGGATGGAGAGGGAGGGGAAAAAGATGGGAGGGGGTATGACTGTCGCAAACAACACCTCTAAAACAGAGTTAAGAGAAGTAGAGAGGACATGATATTCAGTGCCAAATGGGCAGATCACGCCAACTGTGCAAAGACGCATTTTTAGCAAAGCATTTTAGGAATTTTACCCCTTCCTCCTTAAATATGAGACAATTAGCTCCTGTGACAAACCACTGATCAATGAGATTATCACTGCCAACCTGTTTAGGAGGCTCTGGCTCCAGTTACACACACCCAAACGCACACCCACGAATTGAGAAGACAGTCCAGCAAAGTCAGAATTCAGCGGCGATTCCTAACGCAACAACTTGTCAAATATTATTTCATCAATCCAGGTCAAGCAGTCGGACACCAAATTTGCAATGTTGCACACAAAGCATGTGCTGCACTGCACCATCCTAAAACTGCATGACCGTCTCATCGATACACAGAACCTGTATGACAGGCCTTCATAATATATTGAGGAGAGGAAACAGAGCATGACAGATGGCTCTAACACACCCTGGTTTAAGATTTCAGGTATAGAGAGGAGAGGAGAGGAGAGGAGAGGAGAGGAGAGGAGAGGATAGGAGAGGAGAGGAGAGGAGAGGAAAGGAGAGGAGAGGAGAGAACAAAAGAGCGGAGTGAACTTGTTCATCGCTGCTCTGACTCAGTGAATCTGCTAAATGACACACCAGCAGCACGCCCCTTTTCTCCTTGTTATTGTTGTTGGCCAGCCTCCACTGAGCAACAACACAGTAACACACACACACACACGTTAAATCAAGTGCCGCTGCCATAGCTGAGCTTGCGAGCTCAATAAAAGGGGCGATTGCTACAACAGAACCTAGCTTGCTGACTCAGATCAATAGAGGTAAATTAAGTGTTGCGGCCTTTAATGGCTATGGATGATGAAGAGCTGTTAGACTAGTATCCTGCTGGTAGAGAAGTATACAGATTCAGGCTTTAGTGGAGCAAACATTTGGAAGGATGTGGCCAACAGCAGGCTGGAGCTCAGCAAGGTATCGTCAGGCTTGGACAGACTAGAAGATTGTTCCGGACTAAAAGTCTGCCGTCTGGTCAGAAAAACTGTTCAGACTACCTGACGGGAGAAAAGATGGGATGAAGACACGAGATCACACACTACCTGATTCTGTCATTCGAAAACATTTATCCATTCGTCCAGAAGAGTTCACTGCAATTATAACAACAAAATAACAGTTCTATTGTTTCTTACTCAATGGAGCCACAGTTTACATTTACATTTATGTATTTTGAATCAGCGTTAGTCTGGCCTTAGCTTAACTCACTGGTCAAAACAACCAGCACCTAAGTCGACCGCTGCTCATGCTAACTGATTAGCAAGGGATGAGTTTATATTGAAATCATTAAAACATGTTGTTTACGTGCTGCCAAGTAAATTAAACTGATCATAATCACACAACAACCCCCCTAATTTCTTACCCATCTATACTTCACGATTTAGATAAAAGTGAACGCATTCAATAGAGAAATACATGCAATAATATCTAGGTGATACTGGCATGACAGAAGATCTGGAAAATCAATCAATTTGCAGTTATCTAGCTTGTTGGGGTATACCTCTCTAACGCTCATTCTGCTATAGCATGCATGATTAGAATGTAGGAGGAAGCCTGTCTAGAATGGGATTTAGCCTAGGTCTTCATTGATTTCTTCATTGGGTCTTGTCTGTGTCAACTCTACCCTGCATTGATTAACCTACTTATGTCTCCTTCCCACTGGGCTACAAGGCCAGAGAAAATTGGCATGGGTGCAAACTGCTTCTAGCTCAAGCAATGCAAAATTACGCACATGGACACACACAGACACACTGTTACAACAAGTGTGGATTAGTAAAGGAGGAAATAAAGATGGGAGGGGAAAAATGGGGCAACACACCCAGGTGTGGCATACAGCCACAGGTAACAAAAAATGGCCCTGTTGCATCTGTGCTACATAGCCAGTTGGATTGGTATCATGAAAAGAATCAATGAATTAAGATGAACAACTGGCAGGCGTCTAACAAGTACAGGCACATTTGAGAAAGATTACGAGAAAGGCACAGTTAAGGTAGAGCTTTCCAAAGAAACCACAATGTTTCAACTTATGCAACAAGTGCAAGCAGATATTCAGTAAAGCCTGAACCGCTACCACTTCAATCCCACAGCTCCCACAGCAACTGTAGCAGAGTGATAAAGCACAATGAGGAGGTCAAGGTTCCCAGTGAAAAATTAACACATCATCTTACTTTTACAAATGCAGGCAGATATTACAGTAGGAAATTCAAACCACACACCTGAGTTTAGAGTTAATTTCAGTGGTAGGGTATACTTTGTGACTCAGGCAGGCCTGATATTGCAGAGGGACTGCTCCTGTGTGTGTGTGTGTGTTTGTGTATGCAGTAAAGCCTCAGTTGCTACACAAACCAGCAACCACAGACTTCGAACACCTCCTTCACCTCCCACTCCTGAACCCCCCTATGCTGCCCTGTGCAGCGTGTCCCTTACAATGTTGATATTTGGGCGGCCCGCCCAGGTAAATTAGCAGCCCGCCAAGTAATTTTGGGGATTTATTTCAGGTGCTGTAATACATGAAACTGGCGATTCTCGCTGATGTAGTTTTCAAACAAACAATCAAGATTTAGCCTAATGCTGCCAAGCGCCAAAAGTGTGTTGAACTTCAGTGACCATAATTCATTGCACCTATGAGGCAGCAACATCTGTGCTCCTTTTGAGCTGTGGTGTGTCTGTGCCAACAACTGAATGGAGAGGCAGCATGAAATGTAGCCTCGATAGTCAGATGTAAGTATAACAGTCGGCATGAGCTGTGAGTCAGCGCTCTACTAACGCACAACGAAATGACAGCGTGTAAAGACAAAATCACACACACAAACAAAAGTGACAAAGTGACAAATACAGGAAGACTGACATGGAAGCCCAGCTTTACGTTAGGTTAATCTTGTACATTTGTGAAGAGCACTTGGACAATCAGAGGCTATTACAGTGAGCCCTGGTGGAACAGGCCGAACCTGCTGAGTCCAGAGGCCTTGCCCCGGATTCACACCGCAAGCAACACGACCAACAAGAAACTGGAAGTCCATGCATTTCCTTTAGAGCTGAGCGACGAGGGAAACTCAACAAGCTTGTCGGCTGAGAACAGTTGGTCATGGCTGAACATTTTGCGGACATGGTCTATCAACAGCCAATCGGATTTCTGTGCTTCCTTGCTTCCCTACCATTGTGATTTTGTTTCATGAACAATAGTTCTGCCTGGCAAGTGCAAAATGGATGAGAGGTTGATTACAGCCAATCAAAGCTTCCAAATTGAATTTAGCTTTTACTTGAAAATGATGCTTGGAGAACTGTTGCGTCCATCTTTGGGATTGATAGTAAACTCTGTAGTAATTATGATTTCTTTATGTTTATTTTCAATTAATGCTACCTAATGAGCTCTTGCCTAGCTACATCAACGCATCAAAACAATGTAACGTTATGAAAGGCAATACCAAAGCAGCAAAGAATAGAGGATTTGCCTGTTCAAAACTTTGAAGCTGCACAACATCAAAACAAAGATGAAGTCAGAGCCTCTACCACCGCCCACAAAAGGTCAGAATAGAGCGACCCATCAACCACGTTGCCCACAGTGTGTGCGTGGGCTTTAGTACCACACTCAGTTTGCTGGTGCTGGTCTGGGTGGGGTGGGACAGAGGAACAAGCTGGTATATGCATGCTTCCTAAACTGCTATCATCATTACGACAGGCCCTATATGACCTATAAAGTCAGGAATTTTGATTGGTTGCTCCAGTCTACATGTTTGCTCTCAGGAACCGTTTTCTTACGAAGCTCTTAAAAAGAACGCTGGCATTGATGCCAAACCTGTATGGCCTCTAAACACACACAATTCTCATCTTCCAAGGTGCTGAAATAGCACCTCACCTATCTGTAAGATGGTGTCATATGAAGGTGCTGAGAGAATGTAGAAATATTTCATTTAGAAGGAACAAAATGATCATCCTATGCCAACTCCTAGCTCCAGATTTGTACAACAGATGATCATTTCAGAGAGGCTGTTTACTGCACACAGCCAAAATAATAAAAGTATTAAGTAAAGCTAGCTGTATTCTTTAAAACGCGTCCCAGTGCAGACCCGATATCTGTAAACGTCAACGTCTCTGTTCCTCCTCCTCAGCCTCCCTATCTTCGTATCTTCACCTCTCATGCCCTTTCTTTGTCTAGATGACAGGGAACAAAGTGCAAACACTGCGCTTTCTCACCTCAATCCAACAAGCAGGAAACGAGCAAGGACGAGTGTTTGCATGTGTGGAGAGGGAGAGGCGACACACTTGGCAGAGAATGACGGAGAGACAGGCACAGACAGACAGACAGAAAGAAAAACAAAGAGAAACAGAGACGGAGAGACCTGGCAGAAGGAGAGGATTCCATTGAACCTATTACGCTTACAGCTCACATAATCTCTTGAAATTCTTCTGTTTGTCCAGCCGACGCAGACTAATTTCACTGGTTAATTTCAGTGTGCTCTTGCAAACTCAGTATCTTGAGAGCTCACTCTAAGGGAGAACTTTTGCTGGGACTGGGAATGTGGTGAGATGTGTACCAGTCTCAGTCAAGCTGCTACAGAAAACACCTGACCTGCAGTAGCCGCAGTCTGCACACATCTGGGAACTGCGTGGATGGCTGGGGCTTCAGCAGAGAATGAGGTTTAGTTACATAACAAGACACTAAGAGAGAGAGAGGGCTCTGATAGGCAAAGTGCAGCGAGAGAGGTAACCCACTTGTTGACTGACTTAAAAGGCATTGACCTAGCTTATACTTAGGACAAACTGTTATGCAGTTTCAACAACCAATCTCTCCTAAAGGATTATCTAGCTGATAGGAGGAAAAGCTAAACGCTTCAATGATGGAAAGTCTGAGGTCTCGTGAACGTGAAAGCCACCTTGAATTGATTGTTTATGCATCATCCATCAAGCTAAAATGACTGTACTGAAAGGTAACAACCAAGAAACGAGTGTTGACAGGATACAGGCTTCAGGAGGAAATGGGAAAGCATCGAGGTGCTCGAACAACAGAGCAGATCGGACGCAGAGTCCTTAGCAACACATGGAGGCCAGGTGTCAAACTAGCAGTGCTGTGAGAGTTTAATTCAGTGCATTTCAGATGTATGGCCTATGTCTCCAGCAGCCTTCGTAGAGCTGATTTGTTGCCGTGATGATTTAAACCATCCAGTTCAGAGTGGTGGTGGTTGCACCATCAGTCAGCTAGCAATCTTACAAGCAGCACATCTGAAATAACATGGGATGGGGAGACCTTCGGGCAAACCTCCAGAGATGGGGGTACGGGCGGTGTGGAGGGAACACAAGAGGAACTGTGGCCGGCTCCTACTTAGCATCTAAGTGTTAGTGTCCAAAATAGCCCCCCTCTCCTAGTCTCCAGTCCCCATCCCTGCCATTTCACACCACTGTGCTGCGGATGGTGACAGCAGCGTCATTCACACATGACAGCTGGCTGCATGGCTGGTCGCAGGTGGGGCAGAATGGAGGGTCTGTGGCACCTCCCTGTCCTGCTGCTTCTTCCACAAGGCCTGGATGACTTGACAGAGACAGGGGGTAAGTAGACAGAAAGAAGTACAGGCCCAGATATTAAGAGGGGAGCTCCCTTCTGCTCCGAAGAGATCATGTCCCAAAAGGTTTAAACTACCACCTAAGCCTCATTACATAACCTTAATCATACTGTTCAAACAGAGGTTTGAACGGGTGCAGAGGGTCAAAACTAGACAAAGTGAATTTGATGGCTTCTGATGATGTGGCTCAAGAGGCGGCAGGGTTTTGTAACTCTTAAATCCAGACCAAGAGTGGAAAGTGATTATGCAAAAACCCAGGGATCATTTGGAAGTAGCAGTGTGCCAGTCAATAATTAACAGACAGCACTCAAGGCAGACTGAGGCAAAATCTGAGAAGGTGACCTGTTCTTTTATGTACAGGTGTGGAGTATTCAGTCCTTTTGCAATGGCTGAGCAAAGACCTGTTTGATTGAAAAACACTGCATGCATTTTTCCTGCATACATAAGTTTGTTCTATCCTCTGAAGATGCACCACATTTTTTTAAAATCTTTTGACAAAGTGTTCCGTCATTAAAATGATGTGTATCTGTAAACAAAGAAGCTCATTTTTGATTTTCTCTATTCATCAAATGGAGACATATTTTAGGATGGTCAGCATTACCCCTGTCACAGCAAATATAGCTTGACAGAAAGTCAAGTCACAATATGTCCCAATGACGACAAGCACCCACAGCCCAACACTGCAGGGGTATAAGACATTAAGGCCTTGCCTCAATAGTAGCCTGTCTGGGTATGATGAACAGAGATAATGATTAAAAAAAAAACCCATAAGAGCAGGCGTTTCCAACTGGATGCTTCATGATGTCAGGCCTGTGACTGAGAGACAATGCCTCCGAAACAGATGGAGAGAGTGACATTATGGGCGAACGACAGTTGTATGTTCTATTTATAAATGAGGGGGCATTTTGTGCAGAGTGTAATGTTCGTCACTGCCAGCCTCCTCAGAACTGATAAGAGCGGGTATGGGTGGGGCGGGCAAGGAATTCCTGTTTGACAAGGACAGACATGGTCCTAGGCAGAGAGACACTGGGGACAGGATGAGAAGTCATCACCAGCCACCAGACAAATGCTGGTAATTTTTTGAGACTGGTATGTTTGTCTAATCTACCAGTCATTTTAGCAAGTAACAAGCCATTATTTAGAGGTCCTATTCTATTTAAAAATCAAGTTGGTTTATAAAGCAAAAAAAGTGTCTGATGAATCGGGGGATTTACTAGCAACTGTATGCAGCAGACAAGTTATTTCTGGGGGCTACTTCTTGCTTCAGGCAAATGAAATAGCAATTCAAGTTGTCCATCCACTCTTAATGGTGTGCAAATACAAGCTAGACAAGTTTGACCAAGGCTAAATGCTGGAGACCGTTTTGAATGGAATGAGCCAGCTGTCATTCTCTAATGCAAAACTCTGCTTGCATATCAGCTATCAAATGAGTAGGAATCTATTTCACCTGAGGATAGTATCTTAGTATCTTCAGGATGAACGCCCCAGTCTGTTGGTCAAAATGTCTCATTGTTCGGTGGGAGCGCCAGCAAAGGTCTAGGGTCGCATGACTGTACAGTTCAGGCAGACACACAGTTAAAAGGGCAGGGTTCATGTCCACACACACACACACACACACACCTCCCACATTAGAAGAGAAAAATGCAGGCTCATGTGTAGCACAAACAGGCACAAACGCATATGTGGAATCGTGGATGAACATACAGTAGGCTATCAAAGCCCTTGTCCAGGCTCTACGTTGAGAGCTTTGCCTATCAGTTTGTAACTTGGTCCACAGCCACAACACATAACATCTCATGGGTCACTGAGCCACTAAAGACCTGCTGCCAAGTGGGCCTTGGGTCTGTTGACATGAGACTGTGCTACACGTAGGCCAAACAGCTTGGCTGCTTGCAGGACAAACAGCCATTAACGTGAAGGAATCTAATATCTTCTACATTACTAGTAGGCTACAAGTTATTTGTACACAAAGCTGTATTAAAAGGAATTTGTATGAATTCACATGTATAGCCCTAGAGTCTACAACTGTAGTATCTCAGTCTAGTACTTATCCTTACTGCAGTATAGCTTACTATCACTCACCACCGACTAACAACTAACTTGCATCATAACCTAACAAACATGAGCCATTTCAGAGTGCTTGCATTGACTGGCAGGCTAACGCGCACCGATAAGTCTACGACAGCAGATGACCTAGCTCATGCCTTGTAGTATAATCCAATGATGGTGTAAAGACATGCTTAGCTCATGTGTGCCTGCGCAACACCTAGACTGAACTGCCCAGCCCCGGAGGCAGGGAGGAGGAGGAAAAGAGGAGGGAGGAGAGGAAGCAAGGCAGCATGTTGAGAAGCTCAGGAATCTCAGGATATGATGTAGTATTTGCCCAGGCACGGAGGGAAAGAATAAGTGCCCCTAAAGTCTCAACAGAAAGAGAGAGAGAGAAGAGAGAGACAGAGTGCAAAAAAAAGAGATGTAGGACTGACAGTTCTACCTAATGTAACCCAGAGCAAAATTACATTGACTTATTTTGCAATTGCACTTTGTCATTTAGAGTAAATCTACAACATTATGCCCACTCTAGGGTATGATGCTATAAAGGTAGTTACACAACTGCTGCTGGCCTACATCCTTTGTGCAATTTGTAGCCTTACACATTTTATCCTAGCTGATAGCCACTGAGTCTCTACTGGACTAGGAATCCTGAATAGATACCCCAGACGGCTACTACGGTTCCAGTCAGTCTATTCCCTCCTTTCCCCTAGATGTATATTCCTTTTGAGTGGCAGCTGTCTAGAGTATGTAAACTCTTGTTCAAAAGCTTTTTGCATGACAGCCATTAAACCGATAATATATGTTTTTTTTTACCAACACTGAAAATATCATCTAGCAAATTCTCCACTGTGTGCTCTCCAGTGACTCATGCTGTGCATGGACAACCAGGTGCAGAAGCCCTAGGCCTCGGGTCCTGGTCTCAGGTCCGCTTCACTGTTTTGTTCCTGACGGACAAGACTAGGAAGGGGCTTGGAGAACCTGATACTAGATCAGCAGATAAAGGGTCTACTGAGCATGGATCTATTGTGGCATAGCGCTCACTCCTAATGAAGCATGAAAAGCCTTGGGGGCGGGAATTCAGATACATTTCATTTCCTGGATTTTGTCTCAGCCACTGTACACACACACACACACACACACATACACACTCAGACAGACTGTCCCATGTGTGAGCATATCCCCAGGTTACCCAGCTGAAGCCAGACAGAGAAACAGATAGCCAGGTGAATCTCAGAGGTTTATGCTATACACCAGGGACACACTAGAAGACCATGAACATTTTAGCAAATTTTGGAAAAGGAGACTGAGTCACGCTGTATGTGATTCCCAAATTTCTTGTCTTCCCAAATTTCTTGTCATCCTGTCAAAAGGTGTGTACATTAAGCCAGTAGATAAGAGAGATCACAACATGACAAACTTGGAAATGGAATCTACTCTGACATAGGCTCAAAAGGAGCAACATACTCTTCTACTCAAATGCTTCATTATTTGCAATAATAAAAGACAGTAATATTATCAAATGATTCAAACTGGATCACTAATATTTTTGCCTGTTTGTCTGCTTGCATTTTACTTGTCTATGACTGATTTTTCCGTGCAGCATTTCAACCAGCAAGGCATTGATATTTATAGAATAGCCTTGAGGAGATAATATTATTGCCACAGTAGCCTACACACAAACTGTGATCAGTACCACTCATCAATTTGTCACGCATTACTTTTCTCAACTCTCAATGACTATTTCCAGTCTCCATTTACAAGCTGTGTAGCTGTCTATCTCACACTATATTCCTATAAGTCCTGCAGATTAGTTTGATCAATATTTTTTGACATATTTAGACAATTAGACTGGAGCTGGATTGAAGGGTGGCAGATGGAGTCTTCAGCACGCTCATACTTAAAAATCACTGGAGTTGAAACTATAAGAGAGCCATTGGTCTTCTATTCTGCAGCTACTTTACTTTTATCAACCTCCCTCCTTGTCTCCACTCATGAACCACTGAAGGAAAACCAACTGTGAACAAGTGAGGTATTTTGAATGTAACATTTGCAATAAAACAAATCGTACCTATTACATAAAACGAACTCAAACTCTCACCTGAAACCATGGTATGCTCGTCAAACTCAAACTTTCACCAGGTAGCTTAGGCCTACCTGTTCAAACACGAAAATGAGTGGACTCGGCACGACACAGATACAGAGAATCACAGCAACAGCTCAAAGGATAATAACGGCTTTAAAAAGCATCATCTTTGACAAGATTCTTATAAGTAGGGTTAGGGTTAGTAGTAGCATGGATTAATAAATGTATGAAAAGACTTAATGTCTTTTGCCTTTTTTGGCTTAACGGTGTGTAGTTTTCGTCCTTTCTCTCTTCAGTCCCTGCTTATTGGAACCTATAGACCTGATGCCAATTGAATTGAAGGATTGAACGCAAGCGCAACAGTTTTGTCTATTGTTTGGATGTAATTGTATTGAAATATGGGTACACCGACAGCTAAAGAAAAATGTGTAGCCTTTAATTTTCCAGGATAATATGAACAGTAGGGCACCATTTCTGGACTTTTACAGCTCTCCCAACGAATACTGCTTTACCTTGTCAGATCATGTGATATGAATGAAAAGGGTAGGTAGGTATTCAGTGCAATTAAAAAAAAACATGTGAAAGAAACAACAACATAACTTAAACCTGATCCAATTACAGCCAACAGACAAAATACTTATGGAATTGAGTAAACCAGTACTATGAATTCTTAATGAAATAGGTCTGATGTTTTTGCAGCCTAAATGGTTGATTGTATTCTTCTAACCCACCAGACTGTAAAAAATGTACTGATCTAGATATCAGGGAGTCATATCTTAGCCTAAATAAAACAGAGCATTACAGTGCATCATGTGATTGACTTCCCAGACACAGCCTCTGTCTCTCCCTCTTTATCCATGGCACAATCAGTTGGACCTTTGGAACTTAAATAAACTACAAGATAACTACTCTGGGACCATACTTAAATAATCCAGACTCTACTTCCATTTTTTCCATAAGGTCCCTGCAGTGTTGGCTAACTAGGAAGGACGTTGCTCCTGTGCAGTCTGGCGAAAGATGTTAAATTTTTTATTTATTATCTGAGTCATCAGATGATCATTTGAAGATCTTAATTGATTTAACATGGATGTCTTGTATAAGGTAACACAAACTAACAAGATTCTGGTTTTGAGCTGATACAGAATCACACAATTTGGAAAGGCAACAGAGATAGAGACATGTTGTCAGGGGAATAAATGCAAAAGAAAAAGCCTAATGTAAATCATATGAAATGGGTAAAATAATAATTTACACTTAAGTCTGATTGAATGTGATAGTCTGAATGGTGGAAACAACAGTGTCCTCTATCTGAGAGGCAGCGTGACAAATTTACAGGGATGTTAGCCAAACAATATTCAACTGAACATGAGGCAGTATTGTGCATGCATATTAACCATGTTGTTTTTGTGTGCTTCTTGCCGTCACCCCTCCCCCACTTGAACATCTAGCATCAGTGACCCCTTGCCTTGGACTGGCCTACATTTGTGGTTTTGTAGACCGGGAAACAACAGGACAGTACTAGCCTTACCCTTAAAACAACACAGGTTACACATAGACGAGACTGTTAGATTATATGCAAAACAAAAGAGCGCAAACAAAAACATTACTGACAAAAAGCAAGCTATGAGCTAGAGATTTCACCATGGCTATCCTAAAGACAACTTTTTGACCTCTCAGTTTTGAGGTGTTGCAAAAACAGTGACAAGCCACGTCTACTTCATATGATGCATTTCGTTTTTGTTGTCCTACATTTTTTAGAACTTTCAAATTGTTTAAAGAAAGGTGATTTTGTTAAGAAACAATAGATTTTGATTCATGGACCAAAGATTACCTGGAGCTCTAAAACAGCAAGTAATTGCTGCCTCTGCAATTTGGAAATTGCAGAAGTACATGCTGCGATTCCGATTTTTTTTTTCAATTAATTGTTCAGCTCTAATGCATTTCACTTTGATAATCCAGAAACACAGACAGTGCACAATACACGGCCAAGACCAAGCTGTTATAACCTATTGGATGAATGTTAAAGGTAGGTACCCTACATCAATATAGCAAAGGCAGTGCCATATCCTGCATAAGCTTCCTTTAGGAGCATTTACACTGAACAAACAGGACCCTACTGTACTAAAATGGCACACCTCAAGGAGTGGCGGGATCTACTCACAGTACAGCATACAACACAGGCCTGGGCCTATATATAGAAGGAGAAACTACAGGAAATCTGTTGCCTGTTTTTTTTCTCTCTGTTCATACATAGGCTGACTTTGAGCTGTTAAAAAAAACACACCAAGCTATTATGTGATTAAACTACATCAAGCAAGAAATGAACATCTGTTTGAGAAAGGGGTGGGGGCAAAGGCGCTGCCTGAGGACAAAACAGATTGTAGTGAGATCTTGGCAGGCAGGGATGAGCCTGAGGGGCTTTGAGGAGAGACGTGACACAAAAGAACATTCCACTGCAAGACTGGCACATCAACACACCTCTCATGTATCAGAGTCGACCAACGTCCACCAATCACAGGTTCTCATTGAATACACATGGAGTACAAAACACAGGGCACATTTTAACTATCCAATTCTGAATGGAGAGACTGACTCCTTTCATTTGGAGCTGGGGAACAATATTTGAACAGTTAGTAGGCCTCTGAGAATAAAACATAGCATGACCGTGTTGAATTGACATGTTCATGTTCAGGCACAATATACAAACAAGGACAATGCATGGAAACTCATTCACACATAGAGATGCTGACACACACACACACAACACACACAGTATTACCATGTCTCCAGGGGTCCTTGGGCTCCACTGCTCCAGAGACAATATCCTCATCTGAGGGAAACGTCACCCTCTTGCCACCCGGTTTGTGTTTATCGTCCCCCTCCTCCAAGGCGGGGGACAGCAGGGCCTGGTCTGGGACAGGAGCTGCTGTGGTGCTCTTCTGGCCTGTATGTGAAGGACTCTCTGCCGTTTTGTCCGTTATGATATCCTGGGACGTGGGCTCTGGCTTGGTACAGACAGAGTCTGATGTCTTATCTGACAAAGAAGGTCTGACATTTGTCGGTTCGGCTTCCAACACCCCACTCTCATCGAGACTCAGATCCACGCCTATGTCCATGTCCCCGCCATCATCCCCTTCTCCCATAACAAACTTTGCAGGTCCAGTGTCCGCATCTTCCTTGATATTCTCCACCCCAATATCCCCCTTGTTCTGTTCCTCATTAGAAACGATCAAGTCAGTGGGACTCGCCACTGCGGGAGTGTCCTGTACACTGCTCTTTTTATTTCCATTGACCTCGTCAATTTCCAGTGTCTCTTGTGCCTGGTGGTTATCCTCCTCAGCCCCCCGAAGGTTGTCAGTGAGCTGGGGCAGCAGGTACGTTTCAGAGGCCTCAGTGGTAACAATGCTTTGTTTACCTGTGTTGCCGTCCATCATCAGTTCAGTGATCCGGGGAATGACCCCATCCGTGTTGTTGGTAGTGTTGCGATCATCGTCCACATTACTCTTTGTCTTGACATTGCACAAATCTAGAGGTTGCTCCTCGATATTCATGTTTTCATTTCCAGTGCAACTGAGTCTTCAACTGTGCCAGACAGGCTGGATATTAGATAAACAGCAACAACAAATCAACTGACAAGGAGAAGACAGTCTCTGGCTTGCTAACTGCAACTTCTGTCTGACTACAACACACTTTCTTGTGCACCTGTCCTGACCCTTTATTGACAAGGATTACCACAATGTTATATACAAGTGTATTCAGAAACAATATACCAATATCATGATCGATTTGTTTGTTTTGGCAAAGCGTTCTAAAATATCGTATTCACGTGACACATTTCACAACTGACTTCGTTCCATCCTTTACAAACGCAACGTAATTAAAGGACAATTTTGCACAAATGTCAGATTGAAAACTTTACAAGATTCATTTGATACCCGGGATAATTGGATGTTGTTTCAGCAATTCTTTGTTTGCCAAACTATGTAACTTTGCTCAACTATCACCCAGCCAGGTAGCTACAGCTAGCTCTTTTAATGATATTTTTGTCAACCGTGTGCAAACCTACCGCTGGAAATGGGAAGCGATGAAAGGCTCTCTGGTCATCAGCACATTGCCAGCAGCATTTAAGAGGACCAGGACAGCCAGTTAAAATGAACAAGTCACTCAGGGTGCCTCCATTACGCTAGCAAAAGTGAGCTAGCCCAAGACTAAACCATTTCATTTGCATGAACTTGAACGAGCTAGCTAGCTTGCTAAAGTTGTTGCCCAACAATGACATCTAGGCCCATGTGTGGTTGCATGTCTGCTTCTTTATGTAAGCCCAGCTGCTTTCCCCCAACAAAGTCCATTCTCCTGTGTCAAGAAAAAGATTTTCCGATTGTCGCTCTCGTCTCACTCTCTGTCGTGCAGCAACTCGGCTCGCATCACAACCCTCGACCAGGGGCAAGGAGGAAAAAAACAGGCGTCATACTCCGAGCAATGAGCATGTTTCGGTGGCTAAACGTTAGCGCTAGGGTTTTGTGCCGAAGCTACAATTACCGGCCGATAACAGTACTTATTATTTTGAGATAGAGAAAATATATCCCGACGCTTAGGTCTCGCATATATCACACTGTCCGAGGAGAAGTAGATTTGATCTGTTTTTGTCTAGCGTTACCATTCGCTAGCTTGCTGGAAGTCCAACAACTGTTTGTTGTCCATACGTCTTACGTCAACACGTCGTTGCCTACAGGGCTATGTTCAGCAGACGCAGCGTTACAGAAGGTTTCAAAAGATTTATCCATTTCCTGGAGCGGGAAACTTTCTTCCCTCTGTATGAGACAAATTAACAACCCGTCTGATATATGTGCTTTTTCTTTTCTTTTCTTTTTTTTTTTTTACCAATGCTGTCTACCTGAAAAAAAAACTGTTTAGTACTTTTGATATTTTCCCCTGAAATCTAACTTCCTAGCTTTGTTAAATTAGAAGTCTACTCCTGAAATGAAATATGTCTTTATGGTGTACATTCCCTTGCTGAATTGTAGCGTCGTTCCATCTTTGTCAGTAATATAACATAGATGCTGTGTTTGTCCCACTTGGTTCTTAAGGTAAAGAGGAACACATTTGTCTGGGCATGCAGGTTATAAAACCTATTCTGCTTGGCAAACGAAACATTTTGCTTTGCATGTAGACACACATGAAACAGACAATCTACACAGAAGTACAGAATAGAATATCACCTTTTCCATTCATGTTAATGAATTTGAGATCTAATAATGTGTGATAAACACATATTTTATATGTGCTGAAAAACATCAACAGCAGATGGCAGCACACTCCTTAGACTGATCCCTTAGCCTGTGGCTGCCCATGACCTTTTTTTATTTTTTATTTATTTATTTTTTATTATTTTTAGCAAATGACACATTCTTAATGATGGCGCACTTACAAAACCGCACTTAGTGGTGTCATAATCCTTCACTTTATTATTAGATGCTTCGCTTAGCGGTGTCTGAGTGCCTGATCTGCTTACTAACTGCATGGGAGGCTGATGACTCATCCACTACCAGTGTGTAGAGCTCAATATGAAGTGTTTCATTCCAACACACTTGGTCATATACCCCAAAACACAACTAACTTGTATTTAAAGGTCTTAAGGCAATTCATGACTTTAATGGTAACTTGTAATGTGCTTTACTTTCATGCCATCATTTGTTTTGTAAGCACCGGTGTCATTTTTTCAAATGGTGGACATCTCATTTTGGAATTAAACCTATACAGTGTATTTCAATGAAGAGCTTTAATTGTAAAGGCTTTATGTTTTTATATAAAAAATACTATTAAGTGACAACTGTCTGTTTTAGAATAAAGGTTATACACACTTAAAATATGCTAGGTTTCTAAATAGTTGCCTGTTAACAATAGCAAACAACCTACAGATTTTCTGAACGGACTGTAGTTCACTAGTTTAATATATTTTCTACAGCCTATTTGGCTCATCTTCATCAAGGGTAATACTGAGTCCGGAAGGCATTATATAATAGCCTATATGTTTTTTCCTGGTATCAGACCTAAACCTTTATCTGTTTAGCCTGATTTTCATGCATCAGTACTGAATACCTGTTTCTAATGAGTGAATATTCACAAATTGTTAACCCAACATGCAAAGCCCATGCTCTCTACAAAGCCCAATGAGTGTATTATCTCATTATAACACATTTAAAGTACTCACTGTCTGATATGTTATGCATTGCCACCCGTGTTTTAAAGAGCCTGAAAGCAGTTAGCAGGTCATTTTAACTCATCGTGGAATACAGATTGCTGCACCAAACGAGGATATAATTCACCAGTGGAACACATAAACTGAGCAGAACGGGAAACTATAAGACCTCCCATTGCTGAGCAAAAGTAAATATTTTAACATAAAATTGGAAGCACACGCAGCTGCATGTTTTTTGAACTCGTTTTCTGAGCTTTTCTCAGTTTCCTTTGCTATCATGCGATGATGGGTTGCTCTGTCATTGCCAATCTCCTTGTTGCCAAATTTGAAGACAACCAACTAGGTCCTTTGTACCTTTCCCCTTCCCCAACGACCAGCAGAAAAAGATGGAGGAGAGAAGGAGAGAAGAGAGTCAGAGTGAAAGAAAGGGAGGGGGGAGAGAGAGAGAGAGAGAGAGAAAGAGAGAGAGAGATGGGGGGGGGGGGGGATTTTGAAAGTTCAGATTCACTTTAAAGTATGGCAAAGGGCCAGTCGCAGCACAACGGGAAGACAAATTAAGCGGGGACCTTCCCAGCAGGTCGTCCTTGGACAGATTGGATGTGATTCTGTTCAACCTCTCAACATCCTCCCGAGAGGAGGAGGACGGGACGGGGACTCACAGGCTGTCAAAGAGCGGCTCCCAATACATATCTCTACCGCCTGACTTTCAACTGAGAGTGTGTAAAGTAAAGCCAGTGCGCACACTGTGTAGGCTCCTAACACAATTTATTTGCACTCAGCGGAGAATAGATCAGTGTATGAGGCTGTATACTGTAGTTTTTCATCATGTGAGTTGTCATCATTGAGACAAGCCATTTGTTCTGTGCAGTCCTCCTGAGAGTCTTCGTCTGGATAACGGCGGAAGGCCCTCTGTATTTATTAGCAACAGTAGCTACTAACACTGAAGCCTGCAGTCTGCTGCCGAGAGAGGAGAGGGAGATGAAAGGGAGACCAGAGGAAAGAGTGAAATGATCCAAACACACTATAAAACTCTGGCAAAACCAGAAAGCCAAATCCCATAATAAGAATTACTTTGTGTCTGCTAGGTTATTATAGCTTTAGCAGCAACATAATTTATTCTGTATCGCTCCCTGTATGGCAATTCTCACAATCAGCAAAGTGTGCGAGTTTACAGGTAGGTCAGGTGTGTGTATTCAAGCCTCTCTCTCTGTATATGTGTGTGTGTGTGTGTGTGCATGCGACAGACAGGTGGACAGGTGTGCGCTGTAGGGAGCAGGGGGCAAACGGCATCCCAGTGAAGGAAGCCTAGCTCTCTCCTCAGCTGACTCACGGAGGCCTCTCTCTCTCTCTCTCTCTCTCTCTCTCTCTCTCCCTCTCACCCTCCCTGACCGGTGATAAACGGTGATAAATACGGAGACGTGGCTTCGAGGAGGATTGTGCTGCTACTTTGACTCCTACCTTTTCCCTTTCCTCTGCTTTATGGAGATGTCAGCCCAAGACAAGGGGAGATTGTACCAGATCCCAGGAAAGGAATCAATCTTATAAATAAACCAAATCCAAGAGTCAATCTCTGTTTCATATATATATATACACACACACACACACACACACACACACACACCACACACACACACACACACACACACACACACACACACACTCACGTAGACACACTTACAGTCCACATATGCATGGAAAGAATAGTGTTGCAGTTTGAATTAGTGCCAATTTTCAAAGGATAATAACCCCACTGAAAATAACCAAACCTCTAGAACTTTCTCATTTTCAAATGTCCACCTTTCTCAACGGATAATAGCCTATTCATCAACCTCTTTCCCCTCATTCATAAATTCCCAGACGACAGCAATATTAGCCTTGTAGGGTACCTTGACAGCAGAACAGGTACTGAGTACATCTGGCCCACTTGTAATTAGAAGTTAATGAAGAGGCGATTACTGTGAGGTTTCCACAGTTGGAGAATGAGTCAGGAGCCATTCTCGGAGTGGATCCACTTTAATTATGAAACCTTCTGACCACCCAGAGTGGAGTCTGTGCGTCCCAAAGGTCCCTGGGGACTTAGAGTCTGTCGCCTTCCACAACACGCCGGCGCTTCTGTCGCAGGGTGAGGTCGTCCTCACTCCCATTAAATAAAGGATAAACAACTCTGAGTGGCTAAGCCTCAAAATTACTTCCTCAGTGAAACCTAACACCTATGTTATTATATTGATGAAATGCATTAGTGCATTTATCATACTTTTCAGTTTCATTCATATGAAAATGAATGTTCTGAAGCAGATAAAAATAGCAATAACAGGATGAGAGAAGCAGACAGGGAAGAAGGTCATTGGAGAGACAGCCGCAGCTGATGCTAACCACTGGTTCCCTTTTTATATTTGGCCTTTAAGTACACAGATCACATACTGTAAATCATTGAGAATAAACTCAGGTCAAATCAGAATCACAAAATGCATGCACTCACTGGCTGACATGTAAACAAGCACACAAACGCACAGACACACACAAACACAAACACACAAACACACACACACACACACACACACACACACACACACACACACACTTACACGTTAATGAGTGAGCAGGCCCAGGTGTACTCTCCCAGTTCCTAGGCCTTGATGTGAAGGCCAACTCTGAACTCCTTTAACAGAGTTCCAGATCCACCAACGCACCACTGGGATGTTGGACAAAGCTGGAGAATCCCTTTAACACTTGTGCCATTAGGGAAAATGATACACAGAGGTGAACTCATTGAGACTGCTGTGGTGTTTTGTCGTTCTCCGAATGCTTTGTGTATTCTGTTGAGGTATTTCGTTTGTTGTTATTTTGTTTATGACGGTAAGTGGTCTGATTCTGGGGATGCCCCCGTCTTCTGTTCCTCTCAGGATGCATAACTCAATTACAGATTCTGATGCTTTTTTTTTTTTTTTTTTTTTTACTTCAGCATAGTTTTTAGATTATTAAATTCCTTTTCATTTTGCAAAGCAGATGGGACAGTATCTCTCCTTGTTTTATGAGGATGCAGAGAAAGGGTTGCAGTCATAGAGGGATCACATCGCACAATTGAATTGCCATACGTATGGTGGGAATTTGTACAGTAGGCTACATGCATGATCGGAGAGTTAGTCACTGTGTGGACTGCGCCATAGGATCTTGCTATAAAATACTTTAGCTATGAGTGTTAACTTACTCAAGCTGCCACAACAAATGAATGGCTCACCCCAGTCCCTCTGTTTAACTTCATTCTGAAATTTGGCTGTGACAATGGTGAGTCTATCCACAGACTCTTGTACACCTGATCCAATCAAGAGCTACACACTGTCATGCTATCTGTGTTCAGGTAGATCTGTTTCTACTACTCAGGGGGTGCTTGACGATTGGATTAGGAAACACTAGGTTAGAGAATATCCTCTTTTAGGGATAGAAGAAAAAGTCTTTATTCTGGTAGCCTTTCGAGGCTTGCTGGTGCATGGACTTGTCTGCATTTGGTCCGCAGGCTTCTCTCCCAGCGTCTACTGAAACACAGATATAAAGATAGAGGTTACTTTGGTGAAGGAGAGGGAGGAGGAGGAGAAGGGTTACAGTGGGCAGGAGGAGATTGTGCTGTATAAGACTGGCTGGGTAGACACGGCTAAAATCAAGATTTCCTCCGTGACAAGTAGCTAATGCTAGCTTAATGTTCGAAAACTACAGTGAGGTCAGCCACACCCACTTCTTTGCTATTGGTTGAGACAAAGATTTCACCGGTCAAAGTTCACCAAACATGAACTCTAGGGCAAGAGAAAAATGCAATCTTGCATGCCAGTGGAAGCAAATGTTTTATTTGCCCTTCGCCTGTGTAGAATGGAAGTGAATTGGAGGAAATTGGTGTAACCACACCTTTAGGCCAGGGTGCTGTCCAACTGACAGAGGAACAGAGGGTGAACTAGCACCCCAGGAGGTATTAGCAGAAGGTGATAACCACTTGATTCCAATACACTTGGTGCTGAGAGGCTGTGGCTAATGTACAGCAGTGGATGGTCCATTTCCCCTTACCTCAGGCAAAAGCCTCTCAAGCCCATTAAAAGTTTGATGCTTCAATCTGGAGGACAAAAGAGTTAGGGGAGTGCAGGAGAGACCGACCCAAAAGGCTTGTTTTACTCTCTCAAAAGCAAGCTGACACTGCTTTCACTCAGTGTTCTCACATCCTTTTTGGACTTGGAACTTGGGCAATTCGCAATGGCTGTTTTTTGTTTTTTTTATATTTGGAAGACTTGCCCACAACTCAAGTAGGTATCCCAGATACCATTTGTCCCTCTGTCCAATTGCACACTTCTTCCCCTCAAGAAAGAAGGACAATCAGGACAGGACAATCCTCAGGTGCTGCATAACGATATCAATTGAAGGATAACATGCTCTTCAATATGCGATGACAACCCAAACTACCTGGCAGAAATAGAAAACTGTCTCGGAAGTGCGTGGGCTGCCCACTTTGCCAGCACTCCTGTCCTGGCTTCTGAGGGACCATTTGCTGGTCTGGACCAATAGAGGGGGAGGAGACAGGAACCTGGTTGCAGGGATGAATACAGTGAAGTGCAGGGGATCAGGGGAGACAGAATGAGGTAGTTGCTGCTGGTGAGGAGCTGGCGTGGCCCACGGAGCTGCTCTCTCCAGGGGCTCTTGACATCCTCCCATGGTCGGTTGAAGGGAGATGCTGCAACCAGGGTGGAGAGCACTGGACCCAGTGAGCCATGACTTTCAAGAGGCCAATACTGACCTGCTCTAGCACTACCTGTCCGATGATGTCCTCGCTGGTATAGACCCCGTGCTGCAGCCACTGACTGCCTGTGTGGAGGATCTGCTGCACATAAAAGAGGGGGCAGCTGGCATCATCCTAGGTGATCCCTTGGAACTGGCGCTTCTTCAAGTGCTGGTAAACATTCTGTGTGGATGCCAGGTGAGGCAGGACTTGTAGGGACAGTCCATCCAGGAAGGATACTGCAGTTCCTGACCAATGCTCAATCGCTGCCCCGCCTACCACATAGGCCTCGTCTTGTTCTGGGAAAGTAATAACTTTAGGAGAGGTCTGTTTCCAGTAGTAGCCCTTCCTGTGCGTACTATTTCTGGAGCTTCTGGATTTTAGAGCAGAAGATAGAGGAGGAGATCCTGTTCTTCATGTTAGTGACTATAGGTGCGCTTGACCCAGTCCTGTCCTGTCCTGTCCTGTCCTGTCCTGTCCTGTCCTGTCCTGTCCTGTCCTGTCCTGTCCTGTCCTGTCCTGTTCTGTTCTGGTCTGTCCTGTCCTGTCCTGTCCTGTCCTGTCCTCCCCACCTTCCTCATCCTTTGCATCACCTTCCTCATCTTTTATCCTCCTCAGGTCCTAAGCTAGCTGTGATGGCTACCATATGTCCATACCACATGTCACCGGTTCCCAATAAAACCATTTCCCTCTTTAAACGTTATGAAAACACAGGGTGGACCTTGGGAGATATAAAATCAGGGCAGGATTTGATCTGGCACTGAGCACCTGTGTGTGGGGATTGACCAGAAGAAGACAGGCACCGCAAATCCGCTGCCACGTCATTAGAAGATCAGGGAAAGAATGAAAGACAAAGAGATTTTCCATTGCTGTGTTTCATTCATCCACCCAGCCACCCATCCGTCCATCCCACCTGTGCAGAACTCCCGGTCCTCCCTGCTTTTAATTCCTCCATCTGTTTTTTCTCTCTAACCTTTCTGTCTCTCTCTTTCTTTTCAGCCATAACTTACTTTGGCTCTCTTTCACACTATTCTCCACTGTATAACTCATTTTTTATTTAATTCTCTTCCTGTCCTCTCTCTCCTCCTTACACCCTTGGTACCTCATCATCCAACACACACACACACACACACACACACATACACACACATGCATGCATTCACACACTCCATTTCTTTAAATATTCATTTCCGTCTGTCTGTGATGTGTTTTGGGGAGTTTCCTGTTCCCAGCCCTCCAGCTTCCCTGAGAACCGCCATGTAGGAAGTGCCAGTCCTGGCACTCGTTCCCAGTCCCCTTCTGACCATTCCCACCTTATAGGGACCAACAGGGACGGAAAGAGAGAGAGAGAGAGAGAGAGAGAGAGAGAGAGAGAGAGAGAGACAGAGAGAGAGAGAGAGAGAGCGACATGGACCCCTGCCACACAGGTTACTGTCCATTTAACATTACTGGTCTCTAGATTCTGTTACAAAAATTGTTGTTGCTGTAGCCTTTTCCCAGACAATATCTCCCTCTTTACAGGACAACCTACACAACTCTGCTCTCTAATAAACTCAACATATTACTCTATTTCACAGCTGGAGACTTCTTAGAAATTTTGCTTAATTCTTTTGACAGAAACAATCCCTTGGTTGTCATTCAGGAAGTTATGGAATGTTTTTTTCCCCTCAAAATAAACATAAACATTTGAACTTTATATATTATGCATTTTATTTCAGACATTTTTTTTTATATATCTGACATACTGAAGAATATTTCGCTTTTGATTCTTTTATCTGATTCACACATTGCCACCGCAAAGTCGCAAACTCTTGGGCAGCATCACTTCAGGGCAACCTCAAGTCTCAGCTGAGGAAGCTCCCGGAGTCTCACTGGTGGTCCGAAGCAGACGATATGCTGAGGGGTCAAAGAGGGGAAACGGAGGGACGTGGATGTCTGTGGAACTGATTTGGTTCGGTGCTTTATCCCTTCCACTCTGCGATCTGCCAGGGAGGAAGAGAAAGAGAGACGCCCTCTTTTCTTCGTCTCTGGTTGCTTTTTTTTTTTTTTTTTCTTAAATTTCTCTTCTATTATGGCTTGCCATGATGCAATCACTCTTTTCTGTGTCTTTCCTTTCCTCCTCTTGCTCATAGTCCGATTCCTATCCTCCATCTGTGTTTTCCTGCTCTTCCATGATTCCTTCCGTCCTCCCGCCTCACTCCCTTCCTCCCTGTCCCACCTGAACCGCACGAGGGCTCAGGTCTGTCCCTCCCTGCCTGTCAATACGTGTAAAAATAACCTGCTGCAGGATCCAGGCCCTTGTGTTGACAGCTCAAGGCTGTTCTCAGGCTTGTGTTTGTTTGCGTGCATGTGTGTGTGTCTGTGTGTGTATGTTTGTGTGTTTTAGAGCAAAGAACAGATGCTCTAGAACCTTCGGGCTTGGTTTTCTCATTCTGGCTACAAGCGGAGCTGTGATTTATCTTATTGTGCTGCTGCTTCGGCCAAAACAAGATTGCAAGAGGGGCAAAAGGGGGATGGAAGGACCGCTGGACAGAAACAGGTGTTGATTTCTCAATTGTGGCTTGGCAAGACCTTGAGATGTTGACTGCTGGTCCGGGCTTGTGCTCCAAGTTGTGTTCTTGCTTGATCATTAATGGCTCAGTAAAGAATACATCCAAAAAGTGTCAGCTTTCTCATTAGCAAGTGGTAATTTTGTTATACTTGAGCGTTGGATGCACTAACAGCTGCTGATTCTTCTTTGACAGAATCAAATGAGAACGCTGGAATAAGTTTGCCTTTTATCTCAGTGTTGTCTTCCCTTTCACTTGCATTTGCCTAGCCTCTGTTGTGCAAGTTAAAGAAATGTGGCCTACTCAAACCTTTGGTTTTCTTTGATGGACAATTAAATAGCCCATCGTAGACTGTTTTAGTTGGAAAATATTACGAAGAACAGGATATTTCGCAGATGCGCACTGTTCAGACGATCATTTTCACTGCCTGATTTGCTGCCATCTCTAATTAGTGGTTTTGCTAATTATGCTCTCGTAGCCTTGCCTAACAATGTTTGCTGTATGTATGATGGATATGCTAACACTTCTCTCTGTGGCTGCTGTTGTCTATGATTTGATGGACTCAAACTTCTCAGTCTGAACTGAAGTCATTGCTGCCTATTTTCTTAAATGGAGTGTGAGAGATGTTTATCTGACATACTGTGGTGTTTCCATGCCGTGACCAAACCGCAATCTGGATGACTCTCTCTCTCAATAAAACACAATACCCTTTTATATTAAAAGGGAATTCTGTAATAATGTTTTTCACTTATGTCCATAACCAGGCAACTTTAAAACAAGCATAATATGGACACCTGCTATAGCGCTCATTGTTATTACAACAGGCTTTGTTGATGTCCCGTAAGCGCTGGGATGGAACGGCTCCATGGCCTCTTGGCTGGCTTCTCCTCTCTTCCTTCCTACTAGCTGTTGTCAGAATCCGCCAAATGTGAGGTACATCGCAACCACACACACCTGAACGTGACTCAGGCCAAATTATGGGAATCTGCGAGACCATGTGGTGGCTTGTCTTTGTTTAGAGACGGTACGTGCTTCCAGTCAACCGCTGATCTCGACTGGACAGTGGAGATGCAGGTGAAGGTGTCAGCTGGATTTTAGGTTGAAGAAAGGTTTGTGTTTTTGAGTCGGGGAAGGGGAAAAAAGAAAACAAAGAGGGGAAAAGAGACTGTGAAAGAAATGAGAGGAGCTTTATAAATTTAACAGAAGAAGAATATTATATTTCTACAAAACACGCTATTTTTAGCAGAAGCAGCCAGCCTTATTCTATTCTTGCTGTTTTGTGTAATTTATGTAAAGAGGAAAATTTCACCCAATTAGCTTGTGTTAGCATGTAGTTAATTTACGACTATATTAAATTGATGTTCGTGGTTAGCATGGTTACGGCTTAGCATTCCTCTCGTCCCCACAGCGTCTCAGCTCATCTCTAGAATGATTAAGTCTCTGCCAGCCCACCAGTGGAGATGAGAGGGTCTGTATCAGTCCTTCCATCGCTTTGTTCCCACCCTTCCTCCCTTTGGAGTTACAGCTCAGTGGTGCTGGAAACAAGCTCGTAATTAAAGGGGAAAGGAATGGAGGAGGCCCTTTTCTCCAAACCGGGCCCACGCTTTCTTCCCAATGGGTGGCGGTGATGGTGATGCGAATGGTGTGTGTGTGTGTGTGTGTGTGTGTGCGGGGGGGATGTTATCCTTTGCACCCTCACTCACTGGGATGGATGGTCTGGAAGAGGGTGTTTAATGTAACACACATTATCGCGCCTCACAAAAACGAGCCCTGCTGGATCTACATGGTTACCCCGGGGGGAGGTGGGAGTGTTGATGCCACAACGCTCATATAGGAAGGTCATATGAGCTGACTTTAGTGCCATGCTATGAATCCATCGTCAAGTTCTACCTCATTGATAAGTTGTAGGTTAATAAGGAGCAACAGTTTGTTTTTTGATTGCCACATATGAAGAAGTTGAGCGTCAATCTTGAATCACTGTAAGATACTTCCAAATTGTCCCATTGAGGTTCAGTTCCGTAGGTGCAGTCCATTGACATTTGCTTCATACTCTGATCATAAAAATAATAAGTAATATTATAAAACAGGCCAATGAGAAAAAAAACAGACAAACCACAAAAAGAGGGGATGAGGGTGGAGGAAGGAGTGGTGGAGAGCAGGGGAGGGGAAGGGGAGGGGAAGGGAGGAAAGAAAATGTGAGATCAGGCCCAAATCTGTGGGGAAGCGGTAGCTTGGGCCGGACGAGTTCACAGATGTTTTAAAGTGCTAATCTAATCTTTATGCCAGGCCTTCCCCCTCCTCTCTCTTTTTCTTTCCTTCTCCCTGTCTCAGTTTTTTCTTTCCTCCTCTTGCCTTTTTTTTCTGGAAGGCTGGAAAGGCTGCGGCCTATGTTAATGTATCTCAGGAGCATCATGTACCGCTGCTCAGTGATGGGCCCTAGTTATTCATGCGCCTGTTATCAGCCCCGGTCTCAGACTCAGACACATGTGCAATTGCAATGAGGAAGTCTGGAACTGAGAAAAAAGTATAATGAAAAATAACCTCACTCAGAAACAACACAAAGCTGCCTAAGAAAGGATGAAAGGGAGGTGGGGATGGGATGTGGGGAGGTTTTTTTCTTCTTCTTTAAGAATGTCACCCATGGTGATCATTCGTCAAATTCAATGATCACTCATGTTTTACTCTCAGACATTTTATTAGTCCACAGACTTTGCCTATATTATTTACCCAGATTATGTTATGTTGTTAGTGTATGGTTCTGATAAAGAATGAATGGGGGTCACATTGCCCCCTCCTGCTATTGAAATTAATATGTTTTAGGGCACACTTTGAGTTTGAACTCCCTTCCTCTCCTTGTCACTCTCTTCCTCAATTCCCTCCTTTGCCTTTTCTCCCTTCCTCCCTCTCTCCTTCCATCTCTTGCCAGATAGGAAGGAGATTCTGCATTATACAGTAGCCACATTGAAATATAGTGACAGCTCCCTCAGATTCAGCGGATGTACGCGCACAGGACTTATTCTCACTCCACAGAATTTAACAGCAAACCCAAATCCTGTGGTCTAACCCTCTTCCTCCTGACATGCTAGACCAGAAACAATGAGGCATTGCCAGAAAAAATCCCCCAAGTCACAAAGCCTGGAAACACTGCCAGAGATTAGTGGTAAATCTGGAAGTGTGAGAAGAAATAAACCACTGAATCATTCATTCTGCATGAGCACATGAGTTGTCAATTACTTGTAATATTTTAGCAGTAAATCCATCATAGGGAAGCTTTTTTTTTTTTTTTCATTTCTCACAATGATTTAAGAGGATCAAGGGACGTGATTGGTTGTGGAGGAGTTGGCTGCCAGGCCTGGTGTTTGTTTCCTGTGTTGTTGTGCTGCGACTGTGACAGGGCATTCCTGCTGGCTCCTGGTCCCGAGCCACGCAGCACATCGAATGTGAAAGTCACAAAATACTTTCTATGATGATTCCGTCCTGGCAACCACCATCAAACCTCCAAACACCCGCTTTCCTCTCTCTCTCTCTCTCTCCCTCTCTCTCTCTCTGTCTCTTTATCCCTCGCCCCTTCCCTTTGCTCTACCCCTTTTCCTCTGTGTGCTTCTAAACATCTGGAGAAGAGTGATATCCTCGAAGTAAACAGACCAACAGCTGTCCACCAGCTCCTCTCTCCCTGCTCCCTCTCTCCCTTCATCACTCTGTTATCCCTCCTTATATTTCTCTCTCCTTTTCTTGTCAGTCTGTCAGTCCGTGTGACGTGACACTCTCTGTTTCAGTCATTCTGTCTCTTGTCCCTTTCCCCCCCTCCTCCCCCCTTCTCTGTTTGTTTCTTGCCTGTTGGCTCGTCAACAAGCAACCATCAGTGATGGATGTGTTTACACCGCTTTTACCATGCTGGGCCGGGCCTCGTGATCTGAGTGAGCGAGGACACTGAGGACACAAATTGAGTGATGGTTTCATTGGAAGACTGATTAGACGTGCAGGGGCATCTCTTTGACTGCCCCAAAGTACTTTTCTAGGAGTCTGACAGAGCCGCGGGCCTTAATGTTGGCCGTCCCTGAGGAGGGTCGACAGATAAAAGAGGTGAGTGAGGGCAGCTGGGCAGGGAACAACTCTGCCGAGTCCAAATCTCTGCCTTCGCCCTCAAAAACAGGCTCATTAAAACTGCACTTAAGGACAACTCCTCCCTCTCCTCGACTCCGACGGTATAATTCCCCGAAACGCATGCCTCGAGTGTCGAAAGCAAATCAGGGGCGGTGAGAGAAGGCAGGAATGGCGGAGAGGAGAGGGAAGGAATGAATGCGATTTCCATTCAAGCAGGGACAGCATCCGCATCGTGAGACACCTGTAAAAACATCATTTTTCATCCCTGAGCTGTAAGGGAATGGGGGGGGTGGGGATGGAGACGAGATGGAGAGGTAAATGAAGAGATGGACAGAGCAAAGAGGAATGAGGAAAAGAGTGGATGGGGTTGGTATGGTGGTGTTGGCAGGGGGATTGGTTCAATCAGTTTCATTTATTACTATCTCTTTCGCTTAAGTTGTTATGCAGTCCCTGCATACATTTTCTTGATGAGACTATAGATGGACATAGATAGATGGAGACCACGAGCTGGCCCTTATGCAACCTCTGCCCCGCTACATCAAACACACATACAGAGAGAGAGAGAGAGAGAGAGGGAGAAAGAAAGAGACAGACACTTGCAGCCTCTGGCTTCAGGGTCAGCTTTCTGGCTCGTGACAGGCTACTTCCGGTCGGCCTGCCCGGCGTTTCGAGGCGCTGCACCTGCCTCACTCTGCGACCCAGAGGTCCAGTTTCGCTCGTTCAGTTTCAGCATGGGTCTGTCTTTGAAGCCCGGAGCAGAAACCCAAAACCCTCGCTATCTGTTTTATGTGTTCCAGACAGAAACCACCAACTCAGCAGCAGCATAGGACTGGAAGTTACATCCACATCTGCTATGGTGATTTGGGGCACTATCATTTTATTGTGTGACACACAATATGTATCAAACTGCAATTTACTGTACTTATGGGGTTGCCATGATTGAAAACCGGGTCTGATTTTCAAAATGGAATATTCTGCAGCTATAAGGGGTTTCTGACCCGGCAGTATAAGCCATGCCCTGGTACTTCTGTTGCTGGTAAATCAGTGTCATCTTGGCTTTTATTTATTGCCACTGTTTAGAGGCCTGGAGGCATATATGTGGCTGTGGGCCATGTTCCTCTTTACCTGGCCCACAGATGTTCTCAGCTGGAACTGAAGTTCTCTGAATAAATATTTGGAATAAGACAAGACATTTGTGATTTGTGATACAGCAGAATAGCCCAGAGCCTTTCTCTTTCTAAGCCATTCTATACAATTTATTTGAGTGTATGTGTGTATATTGGATGTCCATGTGTGTGTGTATGTTTGTGTACAACAGTATGCGTGTTTGACAAGTGCTGAATGCAGATATGAAGAGCTTTTCTCCAAAACGCTATATAGCCACTTTGTAAAAATGGTGCTACCTGCAATTCATATCAGTCGTTATTTCAAAAGCACCGAATATTCAATCCTCAAAAACTTTTTTTTACTTAAGATAAGTCTTGAGATCTTACTCATAACTCTGATGGAAACCCAAAATGTGCTGCAATCACCTTGTAAAAGCAAGTATAATTTTTTCAAATGGTGGCTACATTGATTTGGAATTTAATTTGTCATATGTACAGTGGGTGGGCTGACTGCTGACCCAGCAGTCAGTCGATTGACAAGCAGGAGAAAGGAGCAGGGAATCAGAAGGTGGGAGTAGTTTCCATGGACTCAGGTGGGCAGGGAGCAGGCTGTCAGTCTGCAGGACGCACTGGGGAGGAGGCCGGCTCCATCTATGGCTCACCTTGGCTCCGTCAGTGTGGGTGGCGAGATTGGCAGGCCCAGGCAGAGGAAGTGCTTACCTTCATTCATCCTACACTGAGACTGCAGTGCTATGAACCAGGAAGCACCCTCTGCGCCTGTCATCCATCTGTAGGCCATGTTCCCATTTGTATTAAAAACGCCATTAAAAAAAAAAAAACTTCTTCTTTTGTTTTTCAAAAGTTGATTTCAAGAAAATGTATATAAAAATTAACAAACTGTCTCTTTCCAGTAAACAGAGCACAAAGCACATTTCTGTTGATGACTCATCCTGAACTCAGAATGAGTCATCAACAGAACTAATTTGATTATAAAAATGTAATCAAATTAAATTTTGATAACCACTGGAATTATTCCCCCCAGACAATGCTATTTTTTTTCTAGCATGCAAGCTCAGTTCAGCTAGCAACATGGGATGAAGATGTGTTTTTGGCTGTGCTTCACCTAAAACTCTTTTCCCAGACGGGGCGACAGAGGCAGAGAATATTCCTCCACAACCGAGTGCACTGCTGTCCATGTTTGATCTGAGCAGGTTTGAGGTTGACGCGCCCGCTTCTTCAATATTCAAAGAAGTCCCTCCCGCTGATGCTTCCTTCCCTAACTTTCTGTTTCATTCGAAAATACGTCAAAACACAGAAGCAAATCATGCTCTCCGTGCCACTTCATAGGGTAAAAATGATGACGACATCGCTCATATTGAAAGCTGTGCACTGGTATATGATTAGAAATAATCAAGATATGTTCTAAGGTTCAACTACAGTACTGTCTGCTGACAAATTCCAAAATCTTGAACATTGCAGTTCAGGAGAGCTGCACCGTCCTCAGCGAACAGTAATCTGGTTTTAATTATCTAAAAATCCCTTGTGGAGTCCTCATAGCCTATCTCCAGTCCTTCTCTCTGTAATGTGAGGCATTTGCACTCCCGCCTGCTCTCCCCCTGCCTATCTGGTGTACATCACAGATAAATCCAGACACCTGGTCAGAGCTGCGGGCCGTGGCGTCCGTGCGGCCCTGTCGCTGGGACAGCAGCCCCTCCGTAGCCCCCCCGGTGATTTATGGACCGAGGGAAGGTGTTCCACAGGGTCGACCGGGTCAAGGCTGCCGCTATCCAGCCTCAAAGAGACTCCACACCTGACCAGATAAGCCCGGACCATATCCTGTCTTTCCACTTCGTGGTGCTCCACAACCTTGCCCTCAAGACTTCACAACCATAGCACCTGTGAGAGGGAGGGGGGGCGGGGGGAGAAAAAATGCTTTGAAAGAGAAAGAGGGATGTGAGATAGAGGTAAGGTGCATGTAACAGCGTTGGTGGGGGTGAAGGTAAGGCGAGATGAGCTAGTCTTTCTGCTCCACTGTACACTATCACCCCCCAACACACTAAAGGCCGTAATGCTTTGCCAATATGCGTTCTTGTGTCGAACTGCTGAAGCATGATTCCAAAACAAAAGAACAAGAGGACAGATAAGGACAGAAGTTTACTCGCCAGTTGAGTTAGTATCCGATGGTGACTTGACCGATGAGAAGGAATCGAAAGCCCCAAGATCCATTTTGAGAATGACGCATCATGTCTGAGCAGTGTTGTAGTCTACATTACAGAGCCGGTTGAAACAGGTGGGAAAATTAACAGCTGTGTGTATTAATTCATCACCTGCACAATCTGAAGCACACAGTCCATCTCAAACTGTAAGGAAGCATCTCTGTGCTTACTTGCATGAGATCATTCGAAGAACTTTCTCCACAGGATTACGAGTATCAACTTGGCATTCTTGGATTTGATAATCAGCTCGTGATCTGGTTCCTATCTAGCACCTGGGAAAGGAGGGAGTTGGTGGAGAGGTGGTGGAGAGGTTTTGAGTGGTGAGGTGAGCAGGGAATGCGGGTTTGGAAATGAAAGCTGAGTAGGGATAGGAATATAAAATAAAATGAAGGTTGAAGTTGTGTACGACAAAGGAGATGCTGAGGGATGAGAGAGACGGAGGAGGCGGGAAAGGGAGAATAACGGATGGGCTGTGGGTAAAAGAATGAGCAGGGGTCACGGAGGATACAGGCCCAGTGAAGGCCAGAGGTTATCGCTCAACCACTAAGTGAACCATGATGTGTTACATCCCATGAGATGAAATGTACTGGCACTAACCCAAGCCCTTATCTATAACCCGCCCCCCCCCCCCCAAAAAAAAACCCCACAATCCAAGCAAATACCATCTGTGAACATGATACCATATGATACACCTTGTATGCACATCTCTCTCTTCCTTTTGTACCCTCTTTCCCTGTTATACATACAGTATGCGCACACTCTCGCACACACACGCACTCGCACATACACACACACACACACACACACACACACACAAAGGAGCCACTGGTGTACCGCTGACAGGTGCTGAGAGGTGAGATATGTAGGAGAAGGAAATCTAGAGCGTTCCAGCTGTATGCAGCCAGCTTTGGGCCGAGTCCAGCCTCCAACAGCAGCGGCAGCAGGGCCACTCCCCCCTTTCCACAGGATGGAGCGCTCCGGCTGTGGGCTTCACACCATTCACCTCTCCAGTGAGCTGGTCCATCTGGCGGGGAGGGCAGGAGGGGCGGGGGTTCCTTTCAAACAGACAGGAATGTGGGGTCAGAGAAGCTGTTGAGTTGGTTTGACCCCCGCGTTCACGACATGAGGAATGACCTGCGGCCAAGCGCGCTGACTGCCGCTGCGCTGGAACCGTCTCTTTCCCTCTCCCTCCTCTTCCCTCTGTCTCTCTCTCTCTCTCTCTCTCTCTCTCTCTCTCTCTCTAACCTTCTCTCCATGTGATATCTGGGATCAGAAACATGTGTGTGCTGTGGTTCATGGGGGGTAGCGTGGATTGATAAGGTGGTTCAGTGGTTTTGGCAGGGGGGAAGTGTGGTGAAGAGAAAGACACTGTGGCTTGATTCCTCCTGTTCTGCATTTTAACTTCTCCAACAAATGTTTTGAGGATTTCGAAGTCCCTCCCTAGCTACTGTATCATATAGACAAATCTGGATCTAATCTGCACACTCCATGGGATTTCTGCCTCCCTTCTTTCCTCCTGAACATGGCGATCAGTCCATTGGTCAATGTAATGAATAAACAGTGATGGATAGAGGCTTTGACCAGTTGGAGAAAATTACAGATGTGTGAGCCTTCCTCATGTCCTTGGACCTTGTTAACCCAGAAAGAAGAAGAAGAAGAAGAAGAAGAAGAAGAAGAAGAAGAAGAAGGCCTTGACATGCAAACATAGCAAAAAGGAGTAAATGGTTAATGCAACAGAAAAGTCATGTGACAGTTGTGCTGCTTGCTCTGTTTATTACAGGTATAATGTCTTGAGTCAAACATTTTACAGGCTGTTGCTTAAATGTTTCCATTGAGAGAGAAAATGCAACACTGAAAAAAAAAAATCAATTACTCAGAGTATTCAGCTCAGAAGAGAACACTTGCAAAGCCCCTGTTTGAAAGGCACTAAAGTCCCAGTTTTAATATCAGTCTTTCTTTTTTTTGAGACATGCACACACAGCTAGCAAAGACACCTGTTGTTACACAGTTCAGTAGCTACAATACATAGAGCTTTGACTTATTAGTTGAGCTTACAAAGGCAACACCATTTAACTCTGCTATCATGTGTTGTACACCATAATATCTGCAATGATAAGGTAGACATTTGAAGTAACACAGACGGTTAATTCAACACACTGACCATATGTACAGATGTAAAGCTATCATAACTTACTTTACCAAAGCAATCGTGTGGAAGGCAGGCATCAGTTTGTTGTACGTTCTGTTGAGTGCAGGTATCTTAAATATTTTCAAGATTAAATACACCATATTGTTGCTATTTAAATACATAATGAGTCTTTTAAGTTAGAATCGCCATTTAATGGAATTATGTTTAATGACAAGACAACTATCACTTGGATTTTCTTCATGTCTGCAAAATAAATGTACAAAAAAAGTCTCTCTTTAAATAATAGTGATAGTAGTACATTCAAACAATAGCATAATAGTTCCTCAGTATTATTGTTGTGGTTTTAAATAGCTTGTGATGCAGGAGTGCTTGGCAGGGACAATCAGTGTGCTGTGCCTGTCTGGCAGTCTGTCACAAAAGCAAACAGTTTTCAATATATCAATCTCTGTCGCTCGTGATAAGAGACGCACCCTGCCCCTTGGGTCAAAATACTGCAGATACAACACTGTCCCACAAAGTTTAGATGCCATATTGGTGCCATCATCACATTTCTAAAAACTGCTGATCCTCAATCAGTCCATCAGAAAGATACAGTACAGTCTAAACTCCAAGACATCTTCCGCTAAACCTTTGCCATTTTTCCTTTGCTGCCCTCTCCAACAGTCAAATGCATGCATCTGTCTGTCAGAGATTCATGTGAGAATGAGATGAGTGACAAAGCAAACACTTGAATATATTAGACACCTTCTGATGTTATAGCGCTGGTTTCTCAAAAGAAAACAAGCAGACTATCAGTTGATGTTGAAGACTGTTGCATCATCATTGAATGGGAAAAAAATGAGTATTATATCCTCTGTAAACTCATTCCTGGCAGTTTCATTGTGTTGACCATATAGCCAACTTTCACCTTCTCTGCCTTGTTTTCTTATCATTTCCCCTGTGGTGTGACAGATTCTGTTTTCTCTCTGCTTCTCTCACTCTCTTTCTCTCTCTTTCTCTGTCTCACCCTTTTTCCTGCTTCTGATTATGATGATTTTGCTGCCATATGCATCCCCCCATCTCCCCTCCTCCTAATTCATCCCTCTTATACTGCTACATTTGCCTCTATCAATCCCTAAGCCTGTCTGTGGGTCGCTGGGGTCTATAGTCCCTTCTTCCCACCATCAGCCTCTCATGCTCCTGTTTTTCCTCCTATTCCCTCGATGCTCCTCCACCCCTGTCTGGCTTTCTCTGGGTGAGTTCTCCAAGCCCACTACCGGCAGCCGCAGCCCTCCACCACCATGTCCTGGTAATTCTTCAGCACCACCCGGTCTTGAGGGTCCAGGTAGAGCAGGGCTATGGGGCTGAGGGAGGTGGGGACGCAGCAGGCCCTGGGCACTGCCCCGTTCACAGAGTTTACCAGCGTTTGCACCATGGCGTGGCTAGACGAGTTCATGTGGTCGGCCAGAGGGAAGCGACACTCTCCCAGGCAGAAGAAGGCGTCGTAGCCGCTGGGTGCAATGATCCACTTGTGCCAGCCCACGTCGTTGAAGTCTACGTAGAGAGGGTGGCGGCGGCATCGGGCGCGGGAGAGGCGTTTCAGTTTCGCAGCGCGGCCGCCGTTTCTTTTCACTCTCCCTCGTTCACTCCAACCCGCCCCGCCCCCCTCGCCTCCCCAGCCTGGCCCTGAATAACCCTTTTTTTTAGCCCTCCCCCAGTCTTGGTCTCTGCTGCGGTCTTTGCTGCTGCTCCTGGCCCTGTCTTTAGCCCCTTTTCTCCCTCTCATCCTCTGGCCAGCACCGGGGTTCCTCCTGCCGTGTGTGGCAAGAGGCTTTCCACGGCCGTCGTGGCTATAAGTCACCAACAGGGGTCTCTCCTGGGCCCAGCTGTGTTCGTCCTGTCCCAAGGACCTGCACACCCTCAGGTGCCCCTCTTTGTGTTTATCTCCCTCCTCCTCCTTGTCCGCAGCAGAGGAGAGGCCCTGCTCATGGAGCGAGGTGGTGCTGTTCTCTGGGCGGACCTCCAGGAGGAAGCCGAGGCCGCCTGTCCCGGCGAGGGCCTTATGGAGGAGCTCTGCATCGAGGTTAAAAGCTTCCCAGTAACCACTCGCTTTATTACTGTGGAGGCCGGTGGTGAGTAACCGTGTCTCTAGCAGGGGGGGTTCAGGGTCCCCGTGGTTCTCAGACAGGTACAGGCTGAGTCTGTGGGCCCCGGGGCCCAAGGACGCCCTGCCACTGCGGAGGAGACGAAGCTCAGCGGAGACCACCCTCTCATCCTGGGGGATGGAGGACACATTGAAGGAGATGTGCACCCTCTTATGATCCTCTGCTGTGGGACTGTTTTCAAGGGGCTCTAAGAGGGAGAGGAAGACAGACAAGGGGGGTAGGGGAGTTTAGTGTGGTTTCAACGTAGTATAGTGTAATGGGTTAGGCTTTATTTGTGACTACAGATGCACGTGCATCTTACACACGACAAGACACGCATTTGTTCAGATATCTTTCTTGAATGATTTAAAAAAAAAAAAGGAACATTGGCAAACTATCTACTAATGTCCTATAAATACTAGAAAGTTACCCTAGTAACCCTCAACCCTTCGATGTCAGACGTATCTAATACCACAAACAGTTAGAAAAGCTCTAAAGCATGCACTCACACAGGCTTTGGGACAAGAGTTTTAGATTAGCGTTGTTTAGTGTTATGGCAACCCACCTTATCAAACAGAAGATAGAGGGATCCTACTTAGTTTTATGTTGTGATGTGGTGAGTCATAACAGACATTTGCCAATGTCATAAATTGGACCTCTATACGTCACAATGGCTGATAAAAGAATGCAATAGAATGTGTGCAGCAGCTTCCTTTAAACAGACGTTCAAAGGTCTCTGGCCAATCTGCCACTATTCCAATTAATAATGGCATTGAATGAATTTACATTGAATTTTACATCCAATAGAAAGGTTCACAGGCTCACAACACAACATGAGGACATGCCGGTTCTCCTACCAGTGTGGTGGAAGCTGCGTACGGTGTTGGCCTGCTGCACATGCTGGCTGGGGAAGCTGAAGGAGGGGTCTTCCACTAGATGGTACTGCTGCTGGTGGAAGCGGTACAGGTCCAGGAGGTACAGGGGCACCGGCACACCGGGCCGAGGGTCGGGCTGGGACTGCAGGCCCAGCCGGCTCAGGAGGAGGCTCTGGATGGTCTGAGCCAGACTGGGGTCCAGGACGGAGCCGGGTGGTGGGGGGGACAAGGAGGACGGCGGGGGGGATACCCTGCCATGGTCGATCTCGCTGGTGTCTCCGCCCTGGCGACCAGACGAGGCTTGAGGTAGCAGCAGGACCATGAGGAGCAGGAGGTTAGCAGGGAACATGGTGGACCTGGAGGGAGAAGGAGCGGCAGAGGGGGATGATAGTTGGGCAGGTGTGGTGGAGAAAGGAAGGAAGGAAGAGAGGAAAATAGATGGAAGGGAGGAGAAAAAAGACAGGAGAAAGGGGGAAGAAGAGAGAAAACGGTCTAAACGTCAAGGAACAACCTTTACACTTGAGTGAGGGCGAACTGTGGAGGGATTGCGCTGTCTTTTTGAATTTATGTGTTTGTGCACAATATGTTTTATATAAGAACCATGTAAATCAAATTTGACATTATGGCATTCAGTATTGGTTGAGAAATCTGCAAAAGAGATATCTCCTATGAGATGATCTTGGACTCTGTATATCATGCTTATGTCTTCTCCTTCCTGTACACACTAGTTTCTCATTAGTCTTTAGCCTTCAGGTGGCATATGTTCAAGAAATTTACTATCCATATGAAGTTGTTTGCTTGTTACACGTGCCTGTAGAAACAGTGCTACTTTGTTTTCTCTTTGCTAATTTATGGCAGGCTGCTTACTCCCAATGCCCATATATCTCCTAGGACACCCAAGCACGAGAGGATAGGGGTAATTAAACAGTCTGTAGCTATCTGTAATTTCATTGTGCTATGTGTGTGTGTTTGTGTGCGTGTATGTGTGTGTGTGTGTATGTGTGTGTGTGTGTGTGTGTGTGTGAAAGAAACCAAGAAAGAAAGACATGAAAAAGGGTGATCCTTTGATTTTGCGTAAGACGTCTAATATTAATCGAAGTGTGTTGACTCTAGCGGCACGTTATGGAGTTGTAGCGACCTGCCACTGTGACAGATATCTAGCCTCTTTGCTGCTGTACTTCTCCCCTCTCTTCCTTTTCCAGGCACTAGAGCATATTAGTAATTAATCAATCTGTAGCTATCTGTAGCTAACTTCATCTGTAGGAGTGTGAGTGACACAGCAAGAAAGAAAGAAAGAAAGAAAGAGAGCTGAAGAAGAGAGAGATCCTTTGACTTAGGTTCATAGTGCTACGTGTGAAAGCCATCTAGTATTAACTGAAGTGTGTTGTCTCTATGGAGTGCCTGTCACAATTATGGATAACTAGACTCTCTACTACTGTAGATCCCCCCTCTCTTCCACATTCAGTCCAACACCAGCTCCATTCACCCAACAAAGACATTCAAATTACTCAAGTGGGATTCTTTTTTTTGTAAGCTCAGTTGGTGAAACTGCAGTCAGATCCAACAAAACCCTATAGGAGCAACATTTGAACCCTTTTAGCATTGCTGGTTGACTGGGTTGAAAGGGTTGAGGCCCTTTCATCTGACTCAAACGACGGGTCAACTCAACTTATCCCTGACTCTGCTCAGTGCGGGAACAGGACCACAGACAGGGGTTACGGCATTAACACCATGACCTGGTTCACACCCCACACCTCTGTAATACAGGTGTTAATAACTGAGCCAGTAATTATAAACTAGCAAGCTAACGGCCCTCTTGACCTGTGGAGGCGGAGGTGAGGTGTGAAGGGTCAGGTGAGGGTGTCAAACCGACCTGCATAGTTGACCAGTCTGAGTCAAGAGGTCTGTGGACTGAACTGCAAGTGAACTGAACTAGAATAGAATAGAATAGAATAGAATAGAATAGAATAGAATAGGGTAATCTACACAATGTTGCCCTGGCTGACTACAAAAGTAAAAATCATTATCCATTTTTTAAGGGAAAGTGCAACTCACTGGCTGTCTATCACTTGCTGAAATGAAGCCCTCTTAGTCTGCAGTCATCTCTTTCCTTCTCCACGCTTGTTCATATCTCTTTCCTCCTCTCCTCTATCTCCTTATCTCATCTGGCTAAGGGACAGGGAATCGATTAGGCCCTCCACAGCGAGATAACAGAGGTGTTTATGGCTGAACGAACACATAATGACACTGTAATGACTGCTAATCTCACCGCAGTGTCAGAAAAAGGGTTTAAAAGCAGGTCACAGGTGTTTAGGGTGTGTGTGTGTGTGTGTGTTTACGTGTGTGCAATATGTGCGTGCGTTTGAGTATATGTGGGCTGTTAGTGGTGTATGCAGTTCAAAGTGTAAGCCTGGGAAAATAAGCCATCCCAAGCGTGGGATTGTTGTTAGCTATCCATTAAACTCTCCCAGCCCCACCCAAGGCTGTTTCACCTGAGGCAACGCAGCGGAGGACAATTACAGATTAGACACACTGCTGGACGGCCTCTCCCATGGTGCGGAGGCTCGTAAAGCAGATTAAGGACAACACCCACCCCCCCCCCCCTCCTGTACTTTCCTCACCGACAGAACTCACCCACCCAGGTGACTGCGAGGTTCAAAGGTTCAGTTGTCAACAGGGTGTGTTCCAGTTTATGCGAGGGAGTGAGAGACACAGAGAGAGAGAGAGAGAGAGGTTGTCTTGCCCTACATCAGCTTTGACATACGTCTTTCCTCCCGAGTGTCCGCGTTATGACTGGCTCTACCTAATTCAAACTGGGCAGAGGAGATCCGGGCCTAATTTAGCATCTTTATGTGTCGTCTGTATCAGGGTGCCGCCCACCACGCTGCCTTCTCATCCCATTCAACCTGAAAGGCTGTCATTCCCCTGATTACTCCCCTCCCCTCCTCCCTCTTTCTGTCTGCCTCTTGCCTCACTGCACCATCGCTCCTCCGCTGCCTCTCTTCTCCCCTCTCCTCCCCCTCTCACTCCTCCTGTCTGGCCTGAATCTGGACTAATCAACTGTTCTGGAGGAGGGGAGGGGAGGGGAGGGGAGGGGGGGGGGGGGGGGGAGCGGTGTGATGGGTGGGTGAGGGATGAGGTGAGATGAGGGTTTAGGCTTAGAGTTCCTCACAGCAGCGTCTTGTGTGTGTGTGTGTGTGTGTGTGTGTGTGTGTTTGTTTGTCTGTGTGTGTGTGTGTGCTCTCCGACTTGTTAGATCTGACCTGACCCCAGTGCGGACAGTAGCGTGACCCTGGCGCGTGTCGCCGTCTTGCTTTGTCTCTCTTGGACTGCGTCTTTCTATTTCTCTCTTTATCCGTCTCCGTTTTCATTTCAAATCCTGCTCCCTTTCCCGTTTGTCTCTTCCTTTCTGTGTACCTTGAACTTTGTCCTTTTCGTTTTGCCGTCCTCTCTAAATTGTCGTTATCTCTTTCATACATACTCACTTTTTCTGTCTCTATTTTCTCTTTACCCATCTTTTTTCTCTCCCTTCATCGCCCAGTTTTCTTCTCCGCATCCGTATCTACCCCCTCTCTTCCCGTCGCTCCCTCTCCTGTCCTTTCTTGTTAAAAATATCTGTTTTCGTGCTTCTTTGTATCACCTTTTTGTCCCCTATCTCGCTCTCCCTCTCCCTCTCTCCCATTAACGTTGGTCTTTTTTT